>NW_015506331.1:63395-82818 GCF_001515645.1 Sinocyclocheilus grahami | reverse complement strand
TGATGCTATAATGCACACAATCATATATTCATCAAAACAATCAGCAAGTACACATAAACCCATTCAGATACACACAAAGACATTTATACCTATACTCAGATTCACCCACTTCAACCAACAAAAAATGATCAAACTGTTTTTTTTTTTAATCTTCATATCATCTTACCTTTTTTTCCACATTCTTACTGCATTGTTAATTCTTATAGTTTGTGTTCTTTTCGAAATCTTAAACACTAGTTCAACTATAGTGCACAAGCTCTACTTATGTATGGTTAAAATATGGGGATTTTTATTTTTCTTCAGTTCTGGTGTCCATTAGAGTGGCAAAAAAATAGTTGGCACAAATCTTGTTTTTTAGACTTATTTCTATATTGGAGAAGAGCAAATATCAAGTGTATAAAAAAATTTTGTTCAGTGAAAAAAAATTCAGGTCTGAAGGAAAAGCGCTTTTTATTGCTGCTGTTAGGTCAGAGAGTCACTGTTATTTTCTGTCGTACTGGTGATTTTCCTGTGCCCATGATTTCCATTTAGGCCAGTCGTTTCTGGTGACCATGGCAACTGGCCTGTTGGAGTGTTCTCGGCTTGATGTGTGTTATATGTAAATATAATTGTCTTGATAGTTTGGAAACTATAACCGAATGGTGACCGTGATTTTACCAAGTACAACATGTTCCTGGATCAACATCCTTGTTGATCCTGGAACAACATTCCAATTAACCAATCAGAATTGAGGGATAACTTTTCAGGAAATGTCTGTTTTAGGCTTAAGATCAGGGTTAGGTGCTTCTTCACCCTTGTTAATCAGCTATCATTTCACACTGATTTTAGGAATAAATTATGGGTTGGGTTAAGTTTAGGGGTAGGGATTGGTTTTAGTCTATATTTTTGGACAGTAATGTTGATCCAGGATCAACAAAAGATGTCTTACTTGGCAAAATCACGGCAACCATAACCGAATCCCTGTCATAAGGGAACAGGAGGAAATATGGATGAATTTGTGAGATTGGAAAGTAGTTGAGTACGGCTTTGGCAATGTAAAATTGTAGACAAAGCCAATCACAAATGAAATCTGTCCTTGATTTTTCATGATAGCTCTGTTTTTGAAAAAAGTCTGTTATACACACCTAGGCTGCATATTTTACAATTAAATTACAATAAAAACACTAATACTGTGAAATATTTTTTACAATTTAAAACAACTGTTTTCTATTTTCAATATATTTTAAAATGTAAACAATTCCTGTGATCAAAGCTAAATTTTCAGCAACATTACTCCAGTCTTCAGTGTCACATGATCCTTCAGAAATCATTCTAATATGCTGATTTGCTGTTCAATTATTATCAATTATTAACAAATGGTTCTTTCTTATTATTAGCAATGTTTGCCGCTTAATATTTTTTTGGAAACCGTGATACCCTTTGTTTCCCTCCAAGATTCTTTGATGAATAGAAATTTCAAAACAACAGCATTTATTTGAAATAGTAATCTGAAAATGGCTTTTCTGTCACTTTTGAATGCATCCTTGCATCCTTGCTAAAAAAAACTATATTGTAACAAAGTTCGTAGTGGGAAGAAGGAAGTGACTCAGGTAGGCGACTCGTGACTTCGTGACTCTTTTATTTCTTTGCTTAAAGTTCAACAAAACACAATCTGCCCAGGGCATAAACTCAGTTCATTCGGTTCTCCTCCTCCGGCTAAGGGATGGCCACGAGTCCCAGTCTCTCTCTCCCCACCACGTTCTCCAGTCTGCCTTTTATCCGGTCTCTCCAGGCTAATTACTGCAATCAGACACAGGTGTTCATCATTTTGCACTTGACCTACTTACTCACCGCTCGTCTCCCATCCCTCTCTCCCGCTGCAGACTTCGCTGAACCACGCCTCCCTCGCCACATACCCACACCGCCTGACTCACGCCGGGGAGCCCTCCCTCTTCTACTACTCCCATCTCTAACATCGCCTCTAATTCTGCCTGAACCACTTTCTTTTTGTGTACCGGCAACCGATATGGCCGGCTGCGTACCACCACGCCCGGCTCCATCTTACTATGGTGCTGGATGAGATTCGTTCGTCCGGGCAGGGGTGAGAACACGTCTGCAAACTCGGCTTGCAATCTTGCTACATCAGTGAGCTGGGAGGGCGAGAGGTGATCCCCCCCTGGGGCCAGAGCGAGGGATTGGATCTTATTGGTCACCTCTGGCCTGAGATCTTCATCTCCACTCACTGCCGTCGCCAGCATCACTGGTTCCACCTCGCTCCACTTTTTAAGGAGGTTAAGATGGTAAATTTGACGTGCCCCACTCCTGTCGAATTGCCTCATAATTAAGATCGCTCACCCGCCGTGTGACCTCAAAACGTCCTAGCCACTTGGCGAGTAATTTAGAGCTAGAGGTAGGGAGTAATACAAGCACTTTATCTCCCGGTGCAAAATTGCGTACGCTGGTTCCCCGATTATACAGCCGGCTCTGCTTGTCCTGGGCCTGTAACAAATTCTCCATAGAAAGCTGCCCCAATGTGTGGAGTTTTGTTCTCAGGTCCAGCACATGCTGAATTTCATTTTTGCTATCCGAAGGTCCCTCCTCCCAAGCCTCTCTGAGGACGTCCAAAACCCCACAGGGATGGTGCCCAAAAAGGATCTCAAAGGGGGAAAACCCCGTGGAGGCTTGCAGGACCTCGCGCACAGCGAATAATAGAGGTTCCAGCCATTTATCCCAATTTTTAGCATCTTCGTGAACGAACTTCCGAATCATGGTCTTCAACGTGCGATTAAATCGTTCCACCAGAGCGTCTGTTTGTGGGTGCGGACCGATTTAATGCCCAATAACTCGTAAAGCTCGCGTATTGTACGTGACATAAACACCCTGCCTTGGTCAGTGAGAATCTCCTTCGGGATTCCCACTCGGGAGATTATACGAAACAGGGCCTCCGCCACACTTTTCGCGGAAATGCTGCGGAGCGCCACTTCCTCAGGGTATCGCGTTGCAAAATCCACAAGGACTAATGCAAAGCGATGGCCCGTGCCGACTGTTCTAATGGCCCGAAGAGGTCCATACCAATTCTCTCGAAGGGGACCTGCATAAGCGGAAGAGGGCGCAACGGCGCTTTTGGGGAGGCCGGGGGATTCACTAACTGACATTCACGACAAGCCGCGCACCACCTGCGCACATTCTCGTGAATGCCCGGCCAAAAGAATCGGGCCATTAACCGGTTCAAAGTTGCTGCCTGTCCCAAATGTCCTGCCATAGGATTACAATGAGCCACCTGGAAAAGCATTTCCCGACGGCTTTTAGGAACTAACAACTGGGTTGTATCCTGTTTTGTCTGAGCGTCTTGGGTCACTCGATACAACCTATCTTTTAAAATAGCAAAATAGGGATAAGAAGGGGGCCGTGCCGGCTGGAGGGGCTGTCCGTCGATGGAGCAGACCTGTTCAAATGCATTTTTCAGCATCTCATCCCGAGACTGCTCCAGGGGAAAATCATCATGCTCCGGGAGGATTAGCCTCCCGGCCGCTCTCGGTTCCCCTGTCGCAGGCTCAGGCGGTCGCGGTACCGCCTCCCCTGCCTGCACGGCCGCCTCCCCTCCTCGCTTCTCCTTTCCCCAAGAGACATCCGCGCACAAATACCCCAATAAGTGATTAAAAGCTGGCCAATTGGTTCCCAGAATTAGCGGATGCCTGAGGTGCGGGTTAACTGCGACCTCCACGTTATGCTTTTGACCCCGGAACTGGATAGCTAGGAGCACTATAGGATACCTCACTACATCCCCGTGTAGGCACCGCACCTGAACCACATAGCTCTTATCCAGTGCCGCCGGCTGAATTAGGCTTTGATGGATCGAGGTCTGGTTACATCCTGAATCCACCAAAGCCCAATAGGTACCCCCCTTAATACTCACAGGTATTTTGTACAGGCGGGCTGGACCGGGGCAGCCTGTGGGGCGTCCGGGACCCTGATCAGTGTCCCCACCTCCATCCCCTGGACACCGATCAATAAAGTGCCCTGGGTCCCCGCAACGCCAACAGGACGGCCCAGACCTCCCCGCCGCCCTGGTGGGAGGAAGCGGATCAAGCAATTGGCCTGGAGACAGCAGAGGAACGTTAACCCCCGAGGCGCTTGAGCTGGCCGGCACCGCCCCCCTGGACAGGCGCCGGACTGCCCCTCCACTGGGGCTGCGCTCACGGTGGGAGATTCCCCCGGGACCTAGGGAGAGGGACAGGTTTAGAGGTAGGAGAGGGGGGGAGAGAGAGAGAGACAGAGGACAGGGTTCCGCCCCCCTGGCACGCCACCATCTGGTCCTCCGCCAGTTGAATGGCCAGGTCCAGCGACGCCGGCCGGTGGCTAATTACTGCAATCAGACACAGGTGTTCATCATTTTGCACTTGACCTACTTACTCACCGCTCGTCTTCCGTCCCTCTCTCCCGCTGCAGACTTCGCTGAACCACACCCCCCTTGCCACATATATATATATACATTTTTTGTTTCATACCTAAAAACTCTTACCCCAAATGTTTGAGTGGTAGTGTATCATTGTTTACATAAATACATGAATATTACACAGCAAAAACATTTTCAACATAAATAATATTCAGAAATTTTCTTGAGAAGCAAATCATATTAGAATGATTTCTAAAGGGTCATGTGACACTGAAGACTGGAGTAAAGGCCTGGACACACCAAGCTGACTTCAAAGAACTAGCGGCGACGAAAGCCGACGGTGTTGTTGCTCGTGTCGGCAGAGTTGGACCAAAAAGCTGCGCTCAAACACACTGCACAGACTACAGCCGACGGCAAACTAACACGTACGTTCTGCGCATGCGTGAGAGGAATTAACTGTCTATATCAGCAGTTATCAATAGTGTATATATTCGTCATTCAAAAGGAGAAACCGAAACAAAGATATACGAGATAAATGCAGATATATGAAACGTAAACAAAGCAGCACTTGCTTACCGTTTTGAATATCAGTAGGCCTAACATTGATAATTTTAATCATTTTAAGCGACTCATGTTGTTATGAAAACATTTGCGTATTAGAATGATTGTCTTTACCACCTTCATTTACGTGCTTGTTTTCATCACTTTCGCTTTAATTCTCGGGCACTGACTCGTTCGCTAAACTGAAATCAAGCATAGTGTTAGTTCTGGCCGGTCACGTTAGTCAAGCTCGCATCAGCTGACCTTCAGCTGATCCCCATCTACCTATGGGAATATGACACCTATCTAAGCATTCATATAAAATGATTGAACTTTAACAATATCTGGTCCTAACATTTACGTTAGTTCTGTTCTGTTTACCCTGGGGGCTTATTGCAGCTCTCCCTGCTCTCATCCATGCTAGGTTGCATGGAGGCGCAGGGAGTTCTTGCCCAGAACGGAACCATACCGTCAATCCAAACTGTATGCTAATTGTCAATCATCTTTGATGATAATGGCGGCCCCGACGCCGATTCAACATGTTGAATCTGGCAAACTGCCACCGACTTGAGCCCAACGAGATCCGACGAGTGGAACACACCAAACAAACTAGCCCAACCGTCGGCTTGATGTATCCCGGCCTTAATGATGCTGAACATTCAGCTTTGATTACAGGAATAAATTATATTTTAAAATAAATTCAAATAGAAAACAGTTATTTTAAATTATAATAATATTTCGCAATATTACTGTTTTCACTGTCTTCTTGAACATAAGAGACTTCTTTAAAAATACATTTACAAATATTATTCCAAATGTGTATACAATTTTTTCACCATTATGCCCTTCCAAACTGCCCTGTTATTTTCTGAGCTTTCTGTCCACGCTGTTCCATAAGTGGGAACTGGTTTTAACCTCACAACTATTATAAAAGTACCACATGTGCACTTGTTCCACATGAAAGCTACAGTAAATTCTAAGTGTTCTGAATAATTATTGAAAGTCGGTTATGCATATGACAGACTCCTTGGATGCTAAACTGATCACAAACTGATGTGATCTGACTGATCTGATCTGACACACTCTGGAGCTCCATGACAGATGTTGATGTGATGGAGTTTTAATTTTCAATTTTTTTTACTTAATTAGCATTTACTTTAGTTTAATCCATCACTCAAATAAAGAAGTCTCTCTTAATTTGCTTCTGGAAACTACAGATTTGCTTCATGTATGAATTGCATGAAAAGAGCGAAAGGTCCAGGTGAACTTCTAGTTGAGGCAAATTAAATATGATCAGATCATTCTTTTTTTCTTTTTTCTTTCTTTCATATATTGCACAGACCCCTGCAGTAACCTCATGGACCCCAAGGTCTGGGAACCCTTGAAAACCTTTGAAATAACAAAAAAAAATGTTGTGTCCTGGAGAATAATTTCATATGGAAGTCAAATATTCAGTCACACAGAAATGTTGATGAGACTCACGCTCATAAGGCCTGATGAATCATTTCACCCCCAGGCCACCAATTTTCAATGTCACTCTGTCACTATTGCGAAATTATTGTAATTATGCAATTATGTGTCAAATAGGCATATCATGAATAAATACCAAGCCATTACTTTTTTTCTTCACATGTTAAGAAAATTACACAAAAATGTGAATGAATGAAGCTTTAAGAAGACAGTGCCAAAATGTCAGTTGCTCATTTATGATCTTTTATCTTCATTTTCTGTACCATGTTACCAATTTAATCTCTTTTAAGCACATTCAGTTCTTTAACTTTTGAACCCCATGCATAAATAATACTGATATTATCCGATATTATGAGTCATAGCCAATGAGATTTTATAATGATAGTCTACTGGTATTACTTTCACCCTCAGCTTTATCCATCATGATTATTTTATTTTATTTTATTTTATTTCTCCCTGTAATCCATTCATGAGCACTTTGTAAATATTGTTCAAATGTCTGGGGTAGTAATGTGTGTTTATTTTGGTTTTAATATGCATGGATACACTATAATGAAAATATAGTAAATATATTTATAATGTTACAAATATTTTCACTTCAAATAAATGCTGTTGTTTTGAATGTAATATGCATGAAAGAATATGGAAGAAGAATGCCAACGCTAAATTATTAAGCAGCACAAATGCTTTTAACATTGATAATAATAAGAAATGCTTCATGAGCAACTAATCAGAATATTAGAATGATTTCTGAAGATTATATGACACTGAATACTGGAGCAATGATGCTGAAAATTCAGCTATGGATTTTAAAATATATTCAAATAGAAATGTATTTTAAATGAAGAGTTATTTTAATTTGTAATAACATTTCACAATATTTCTGTTTTGACTGTATTTGTGATCAAATAAATGTAGTCTTGGTGAAAATAAGAGACTAACATTTTTGAACAGCACTGTAGGTGTCATTTGTTCATTTAGTACAGTATTAGGTCACACTTTAGTTTGGGGACTATTTCTTGTTTCCTCATTTTAATTAGTTAAATTGTGGCCACGATAAAAGTGAGGGAATGAATTAATAAATGGTAGGAACAAGTTAGTACAACATGGCCACGATGTATTTAATAAATAATGGGACCAAATTCTCAATTTGTGGTCACTTTTTTTCCCCCCGGTTACACTTTATTTTACAGTATGTGTACTTACAGTGTACTAACCTAAGAAAGTACTGGGTATTATAAGGTAACTACATGGGTTAAGTTTAGGTTTAGGGGCAGGTTCAGGGTGAGTACCTACTTATTACACTGTTAGACATTTATGTAGACAGTTATTTATCCCCCAGTATAATACTGCAAATTCAATTTACAGTAAGTAACTGTAATACCCTTTGCATCATGCAATTTTCTGTGACGTCAAACTCCACATACAGTGACTTACTGTATTTTAAAAAATTGCTGTATACTACTGTATTTGCTGTATCGGCCTCTGTGGCGCCATTCCATTGAGGTTGTTTTATTTTCCTCACTTCTTACATTTGGATTGACAAGATTTGTCCTGCACTGTGTCTACAATGTGTTAACAGCTTGGGACAGACTATACTGGACGTGTTACATCGCTTGTAATGATTGGCAAATACGTTTTCCCTTCGTGTCAGAAATATACCGGGGCATCACTTTACTGTCCGCATCCATTGTAGATAGTATCACTGATTATAATGGGTTCTATATTGTCTTTTGTTGCGTTGCGCCGTGCCGTGCCGCTAGCATCTGAGGAAGACATGGAACCCACGGAACAGCGCCGCGGGTTTTGCCCGGGGATGAACCCGCGAGAGTGGACGAGTTCCGGAGAATATCCGCGCAGTGTATTGATGCACCTTACGAGAGAATAAGACCAGCAAGCAAGGTAAAATATATGTATGTATGTCTGTGTGTCTGTTTTGTCAGATTTTTGCACACCAGTTAACAAATTACCCATTAACATTGAGGTAACTTTACCAAGGTAAACTGCACTGTCCTTTCAAACGACTTTGTCAGCATATTGAATTAATGTACCAAATTAACGAATAGAAGATGGCGCCGACACTGATGTCTGCCTCCGTGGCGTGCTCTGCAGTTGTTTTTATGTTTTTGTTAGTTTGTCCTGTCTTTAGTTATATCCCTGCAATCAGTTTCACCAGAGACGAATTGCTGGACATTCGGAAGCACACACCTGCACACACAATTGTCAATTTATATATTTTTATTCCTTATTTACTTGTTCTATTTTTATTTTTATTATCTGTGTTTTTTGTTATGTCACTGTCATTCTGTTACACTGTGGAAGCTTCTGTCACGAAAACAAATTCCTCGTATGTGTAAACATACCTGGCAATAAAGCTCATTCTGATTCTGATTCTGAAATTAAAATGATTTTTAACGAGCAACGCTTATTTTACATTAACATTACGTTAACTAATGTGACATTTTGTTCAGGTGTTGGCCAGTAGCCTATTGAAAAAATAAAACCATATGTTAGTAAGGTTAAACTAGTTTTTTGTCTATCTGCCTTAGTTTTAGAATTTGTTTGTTATAGTTTTTAAATGGAATTTAAGTTTTACTGCATGTTTTGTATTTGTGTTTTAAAGGCAACTGCAATGAAGCATCAAGAAAGACATGAGCATGCCAACCACCCTGAGACTGATAATTCTGTAAAAACCCTTTGAAATGTCTAACAGTGTACCCAGTTATTGTAATTATCATAATAAGTACATAATATGAACGCTGTTACGTCTCTGATGATAATTTTTATCTAGGGATTAGATTAGGGATTTTATCTACGTGCAGGTATGTAGGTCACGTGACTTCCTAAACTCTTCCACTCCTTCCTTGTCTTCCAAACCAGCAACGAGCTGACAAAGACATCCGATCACACAGCGGCATAGCATCGCCAGCCGTTAAAACCCAAGAGCGCACACAACAGTCACAATACAAAACATCACCCCCGTCTTCCCGCTGACGTTCTCCTTTTAAACCTTTCGGACAAGAACGCCATTGGCAAAGGGAATGCGTCGTCAAATAACTAATGATGAATGACAGCACAGATAGCCAATAGAATCCAAGGAAGGCGGTACCTAAGAGCATGAGAGCGAGAACAGAGAAGAGACTAAAAGAAATAACATACACGCACAAAACAAAAGGTCGCAGACCGTAACAACGCACAGAACAGGACTGTAAAATAAAGAATTACCACCTTTTCTGTACCACTTTTCAGCAGTGGCACTTCAACATGATAGAAATGAATGTCATAACAAAGGCTAAAGGAGGGTCCAGTGCTTGCCCACCCAGAGCTTCAGATTATTTTTCAGCAATGACAAGACCTTCCTTTGAAAGCCCCACTAGCTTCTTCAATGCCAAGCCGTTAGCTCATCTGGACAGTGTGGATTTGGCTGAAAGTGGCATTAATAACTCATGTGCTCAGTATTCCTGGCCACTCTATCAATCAGTTTATGGACAGCAGAAAGCTAGGTAATTTGCTTGTGTCCAATTGTGGATACTTGGACTGAACTCCGGGCCAAATTGAGGATCAATAGAGTGGGAGATAAAAGGCATGCTGTTTGGTGTGGCTAGATAGCATGCCAGTGAGTGAAGCCACATTCATCTAGCGCATTTATTTAGCTCCACCCTGCAATAATCGCTACTGCCACCCTCCACTGCAAAACAACAGGCATTCACCAGGAGCACAGTGGCATGATGGAGCACTGATCACAGCGTGGGAAAACTGCACCTGCTGCCCACTGCATCACCTCACTGCAGTCATAAATTCTTATCTAAGCTTCCCAGAAATTCTGTAACTGCATTGATGTGTAGCACACGTGCTGTATCTTTTCACCCACAAGACTGTGACAGATCTGGGCCACCTAGGACAACAACCCTTGCCTCTGGTTGAGAAGGTGTATGTCCCTTCATAACTCCCTGAGTAAAAAACAAGAAGAGTGGGCCAAAATTCCTCCACAGCGATATGAAAGACTCATTGCCAGTTATTGCAAACACTTCATTGCAATTGTTGCTGCAAAGCGTGGCACAACCAGTTATTAGATTTCGGGGGCAATTACTTTTTCACGTAGGGCCAGGCAGGTTTGGACAGCTTTTTTCCCTTAATAAAATAAATAATCATTTAAAAACTGCATTTTGCATTTACTTGCATTATCTTTGTGTAATATTAAAATTTGTTTGATGATCTGAATCTTTTAAGTGTGACAAATATGCAAAAAATAAAAAAACAGGAAGGGGGCAAAAACCTTTTCACACCACTGTATATACTTTTAAGATTACAAGTGCACATGTGTACGATTAAGTGCACTTCTTTTTCCACAAGAGAACTAGGAAACACTTTACAATAAAGTTACATTAGTTAATGTTAGTTCATGTATTAACTATAATTAATGAACAATGAGCAATACATTAAATACAGTATTATGTTACTGTAAATGTAAAAAAACCAAAGTGTAAGAAAGTTGAACACATCCATCAAACCCACACAGGGCTCAGCTGCAGGACAAAAAAAAAAGTCAAACTATAGCAAAAATACAAACGTATTGTCCGCACACTGACGGGAAAGAGAAGCGCATTAATAATTTACCAGGAGAAATGATGCTGAATCTAAAACATGGTGGGAAAGTAGGGTTTAGAGAATAATGCTATTGACCTCTGAGGCAGGAAAATATAAACACCACAGGAATATTGCTCACAAAGCACAAGTTCAGTGATTGCTTCTGGAAGATCATTTATGGCTAGAGAGGGCGATATTAGAAGCCACTAGGCACAGACACTACACTAAATAATTGACTGGTTTCCTTTTGCAAAAATGATCTCTGATGAGTACTCAGATACTTGCTTTGTCGAGCACTGAATGTTTTCCATTCAGGCAAAGGCTGGCGCTAACTTTTCTGACATTTTTTATATAAAAGGTGGTTTAACAGCTCAAAGTGAGTCAGACTTCACAATAGTAAAAAGTATTAATTAGCTGTCTACTTCACTGTAGTTTTGCATCGACAGTCACCTCTGGATTGCATCTTGTGAGAGATAATTAGCTTAGCCACTTATTCGGCTGAGTTTCATTTTGCTTCAGCACAAAAACTGATTTTTATACAATAGGCCATTTAGGTTAGGTCATGGTTGAGTTGTTAATCAAATTGCATTCAAGAAATTTTCTGCAGATACAGTACAAATCAAATAGGGAATCACAGTGAAAAGTGCTGATGCCAAAATGTAATCTCTGGACCTTTTGCAAATGACTCTTTGATTTTGCCTCTAAATTAGAGCAAGAACATGGATAGGCATTAAAAAGGCAAAAAAAAACTTTATAATTTACTCATGCCCTTCATAACGTGACTTTGTGGAACCAAAATTACCTCTTTGTAGCTGAATGTTAAAGCTTAAATTTTAGTCTGTTCCTCAAACAAAAGTTATCATACGTGCACCATATTCCAAATTTTTTGGGGCCATGTCGTATTTTATGAAACTTTGGCAATGCTTTTTGTCTTTTTAGAACTTGACAGCACCTGCTTTTTTCATTTAATAATTTCATAATTACTCATATTATCTTTAAAAAGTGATTAAAAGGTTGAATGTGCTGACACTTGCATGTAATTTTGAAATATACTGTTAATTACATATTTCCCCAGTTAACACTTTAGCATACTTTGTAAAGAGTGCCTATTATGGAAATAATATACTTTAAATACACAAGTGTGAACTGAATGTAATGTTTTTGGTCATTAACTGCACATTATATACAATTAAATGAAAATGTGTTATAGTTAAACTTAAACTTTATAAATGCAAAAATGAAAAATCGCTCATCTCTTACTCATGTCCATGTCTCTCGGAAACTGAACGACTTCGTTTCATCTGTGGAACCAAAATAAGTTCTTTGCATCTGAATATCCAAGTTAAAATTTTAGTCTGTTCCACAAATAATAATAATAATAATAATAATAAACTTGGAATATAGTGCATGAGTCATATTTTATAAAATGAGGCATTGAGAGCTTGACAGTCCTTGGTCACTATCCACTTTCATTGTATAGAAGAGAGCAGCATGAACATTCTACAAACCTTCTCTTTTTGGGTTTCATGGATGAAAAAAATTATGAAGAAGGAATGTGATACTCAAAGCAGAAAGAGAATATAATATTTAGAGACAAACATGCAATATAGTATTGCAACAGGACAATAGGGAGTTTTACAGAGGCAATCTTTTATAGGTCAATATTTTTATTACAGAATCAAGCTACAAAAAACATGGACAAGCCATTTGGTCTTTAATGTAACTCATTGCATTACTGCTTGGTTGCCTCCATTAAATAAAGAGTGAAAGTAATCAAAGATGCTGCAGTTTTGGGTGACTTCTGCAGTCTGAGATGGCATCTTTACAGGGTGGAAACAGTTGTATATGAGGCTGACAGTGTGCTGATTCAGCTCATTCTGGTGCCTCTACCAATGCTGGGGTGTTTTATTAGGGCCATCCTCAGGCCTGCCAGAGACACTGAACTACTTACATACTTGCTAACCTGCTGAAAAAGTACAAACATAGGCCTATTATAAACAGCAGTGTACAGTAGCTGAATACACAGTAAAATAGCTAATTAAAAAGACATGTTGTGGTCCTTATAATAATGTGCTTGACATGTTTGGGGAACCTGAATCCATCCAGAAGGTTTATAAAAAAGGAGCTTCTCTTGAGTTTTATATTAGCAAACTTAAGAGTGTTTTCATGGTCTTACTGTATAACATATGCACTACAAAAAGAAAACATCTTCAGTAATCAGTATTATTTTAAATGTTTTCTAATATTTAATAAAAATATCTATATCTATAGACAAGCAAATTTGTGTAAGATAGAAACTTTTTTTTTCAGGGAATATAAGTTATCTTGAATCACGTGTATTTTACGGCATTTCCTCCCTTGTTTTTAGCATATAAGTTATCTTGAACCGCTCCAGAGCGTGGGTGTGGATTTATTGTGCGTTAAGGGCACTGCGCTTTGGCATTTTTAAGACCTAGGACAGTCTTGCGCACTTACTTCCTGTCGCGCGCACACACTCGCAAGTGGCCAAGACCACAATTGTGGGTATTTGGACAAAGCAACAATCTAAGATAAGTGAACACTCTTTTACTCATATCACTGTGCATATTGTGTAGTCTGCCTAATCAACAATAAACAAGCTTTAAAAAGTAAGTTTCATGTTTAACAGTCTTGCAGTTGTGCAACTGTGTTCATACAGCCGCAGCAACAAACAGTCTAGCGCATGTGATTGTTGTGAGGACATTCATTCAGCTATGTAGTCATTGGTGTAGAGAGAGAAGAGCAGTGGGGAGAGGACGCAACCCTGGGGGGCGCCAGTGCTGATCGTACGGGTGCTGGATGAGAATTTTCCCAACTTTACTAGCTGCTGCCTGTCTGTCAGGAAGCTGGTGATCCACTGATAGATGTTAGTGGGCACAGAGAGCTGAGTTAATTTGGGCAGGAGGAGGTTTGGGATGATAGTGTTAAAAGCCGAGCTGAAGTCCACAAACAGGATCATCACATAAGTCCCTGGTCTGTCTAGATGTTGCAGGATGTAGTGCAGTCCCATGTTGACTGCATCATCCACAGACCTATTTACTCTTTAGGCAAACTGCAGGGGGTCCAGTAAGGGTCCAGTGATGTCCTTCAGATAAGCCAAAACCAGTCTTTCAAATGATTTCATGGCCACAGACGTTTGAGCCACAGGTCTGTAGTCATTAAGTCCAGTGTTTTTGGGTTTCTTTGGGACGGCGATGATGGTGGAGTGTTTGAAGCATGAGGGAACTTCGCACAGCTCCAGTGATCTGTTGAAGATCTGTGTGAAGATGGGGGCTAGCTGGTCAGTGCAGGTATTCAGACAGGCTGGTGTCACACTGTCTGGGCCTGGTGACTTTCTTCTTTTTTTCTTTCTGAAGACATGACGCACATCATCTTCACTGATCTGAAGTGATCTGAATGGTGTTTTTTTTTTTTCAAACCTGCAATAAAACTCATTCAGATCGTCTGCCCGTTGTTGATTCTCCACAGTGCTGGGTATGGTGTCTTGTAATTGGTGATGTCTTTCAGACCTTTCCACACTGAAGCAGTCACTGGAAGAGAATTGGTTCCTTAGCTTTCCAGAATAATTCCTCTTTGCCACTCTGATCTCCTTTTCCAGTGTGTATTTGGCCAGTTTATACAAGAATCTGCCCCCATTCCTGCGAGCATCTTCTTTGGCCTGACGGAGCTGTCTGAATTTTGCAATGAACCATGGTTTGTCATTGTTGTAGGTTAAATGAGTCCTGTTAGGAATGCACATATCTTCACAGAAACTGATATAAGAAGTTACAGTCTCTGTGAGCTCATCCAGATCGGTGGCAGCAGCTTCAAAATCACTCCAATCAGTGAGGTCCAAACAGGCTTGTAAATCCCACTCTGCTTCATTAGTCCATTTTTTTTACAGTCCTTAGTACAGGTTTAGCTAATTTCAGTTTATGCCTGTAGGTTGGTATAATAACTAAACAGTGATCAGAGAGTTTAGTTCATCTTATACCGACCTACAGGCAGAAACTGAAATTAAGTAAACCTGTATTAAGGATTGTAAAAAGATGGACTAATGAAGCAGCTATTGCTACCATGCTATTAGCTTGTAATGTCAATTTCTGTGTCTCCTGCTTTGTTGGGGGGTTGTCTCATATATGTTATATGTGCAGCAACAGTATTTCTTACATGCTCACAGCAGCATGTCTGTGGATGTATTGGTAGTTGCAAGTCTCGGTACTTGCTCTGCCGCAGCAGCAGTGTAGCAGATCTATTTCCCCAAGTCCAAACACATTAACATTGTCATGTGTATTACCATGCTAAAACTTTCAGGGAGTTGTCATGACAGAAATAAGGTCCCCATCAAGTGGAATGTTGTCTTAATGATTATATTGCATCTTCAGAGAACATTCAGAAATGACGTTTTCACAACTCACTCGACAAGTACCAGGTATGCGTCTTAGCATATTTTTTCCCCAAATAATCCAGAACATAAATATTATCATCATTATCAAGAGAGAGCAGGGTGGAAACAGTTGTATATGAGGCTGACAGTGTGCTGATTCAGCTCATTCTGGTGCCTCTACCAATGCTGGGGTGTTTTATTAGGGCCATCCTCAGGCCTGCCAGAGACACTGAACTACTTACATACTTGCTAACCTGCTGAAAAAGTACAAACATAGGCCTATTATAAACAGCAGTGTACAGTAGCTGAATACACAGTAAAATAGCTAATTAAAAAGACATGTTGTGGTCCTTATAATAATGTGCTTGACATGTTTGGGGAACCTGAATCCATCCAGAAGGTTTATAAAAAAGGAGCTTCTCTTGAGTTTTATATTAGCAAACTTAAGAGTGTTTTCATGGTCTTACTGTATAACATATGCACTACAAAAAGAAAACATCTTCAGTAATCAGTATTATTTTAAATGTTTTCTAATATTTAATAAAAATATCTATATCTATAGACAAGCAAATTTGTGTAAGATAGAAACTTTTTTTTTCAGGGAATATAAGTTATCTTGAATCACGTGTATTTTACGGCATTTCCTCCCTTGTTTTTAGCATATAAGTTATCTTGAACCGCTCCAGAGCGTGGGTGTGGATTTATTGTGCGTTAAGGGCACTGCGCTTTGGCATTTTTAAGACCTAGGACAGTCTTGCGCACTTACTTCCTGTCGCGCGCACACACTCGCAAGTGGCCAAGACCACAATTGTGGGTATTTGGACAAAGCAACAATCTAAGATAAGTGAACACTCTTTTACTCATATCACTGTGCATATTGTGTAGTCTGCCTAATCAACAATAAACAAGCTTTAAAAAGTAAGTTTCATGTTTAACAGTCTTGCAGTTGTGCAACTGTGTTCATACAGCCGCAGCAACAAACAGTCTAGCGCATGTGATTGTTGTGAGGACATTCATTCAGCTATGTAGTCATTGGTGTAGAGAGAGAAGAGCAGTGGGGAGAGGACGCAACCCTGGGGGGCGCCAGTGCTGATCGTACGGGTGCTGGATGAGAATTTTCCCAACTTTACTAGCTGCTGCCTGTCTGTCAGGAAGCTGGTGATCCACTGATAGATGTTAGTGGGCACAGAGAGCTGAGTTAATTTGGGCAGGAGGAGGTTTGGGATGATAGTGTTAAAAGCCGAGCTGAAGTCCACAAACAGGATCATCACATAAGTCCCTGGTCTGTCTAGATGTTGCAGGATGTAGTGCAGTCCCATGTTGACTGCATCATCCACAGACCTATTTACTCTTTAGGCAAACTGCAGGGGGTCCAGTAAGGGTCCAGTGATGTCCTTCAGATAAGCCAAAACCAGTCTTTCAAATGATTTCATGGCCACAGACGTTTGAGCCACAGGTCTGTAGTCATTAAGTCCAGTGTTTTTGGGTTTCTTTGGGACGGCGATGATGGTGGAGTGTTTGAAGCATGAGGGAACTTCGCACAGCTCCAGTGATCTGTTGAAGATCTGTGTGAAGATGGGGGCTAGCTGGTCAGTGCAGGTATTCAGACAGGCTGGTGTCACACTGTCTGGGCCTGGTGACTTTCTTCTTTTTTTCTTTCTGAAGACATGACGCACATCATCTTCACTGATCTGAAGTGATCTGAATGGTGTTTTTTTTTTTTCAAACCTGCAATAAAACTCATTCAGATCGTCTGCCCGTTGTTGATTCTCCACAGTGCTGGGTATGGTGTCTTGTAATTGGTGATGTCTTTCAGACCTTTCCACACTGAAGCAGTCACTGGAAGAGAATTGGTTCCTTAGCTTTCCAGAATAATTCCTCTTTGCCACTCTGATCTCCTTTTCCAGTGTGTATTTGGCCAGTTTATACAAGAATCTGCCCCCATTCCTGCGAGCATCTTCTTTGGCCTGACGGAGCTGTCTGAATTTTGCAATGAACCATGGTTTGTCATTGTTGTAGGTTAAATGAGTCCTGTTAGGAATGCACATATCTTCACAGAAACTGATATAAGAAGTTACAGTCTCTGTGAGCTCATCCAGATCGGTGGCAGCAGCTTCAAAATCACTCCAATCAGTGAGGTCCAAACAGGCTTGTAAATCCCACTCTGCTTCATTAGTCCATTTTTTTTACAGTCCTTAGTACAGGTTTAGCTAATTTCAGTTTATGCCTGTAGGTTGGTATAATAACTAAACAGTGATCAGAGAGTTTAGTTCATCTTATACCGACCTACAGGCAGAAACTGAAATTAAGTAAACCTGTATTAAGGATTGTAAAAAGATGGACTAATGAAGCAGCTATTGCTACCATGCTATTAGCTTGTAATGTCAATTTCTGTGTCTCCTGCTTTGTTGGGGGGTTGTCTCATATATGTTATATGTGCAGCAACAGTATTTCTTACATGCTCACAGCAGCATGTCTGTGGATGTATTGGTAGTTGCAAGTCTCGGTACTTGCTCTGCCGCAGCAGCAGTGTAGCAGATCTATTTCCCCAAGTCCAAACACATTAACATTGTCATGTGTATTACCATGCTAAAACTTTCAGGGAGTTGTCATGACAGAAATAAGGTCCCCATCAAGTGGAATGTTGTCTTAATGATTATATTGCATCTTCAGAGAACATTCAGAAATGACGTTTTCACAACTCACTCGACAAGTACCAGGTATGCGTCTTAGCATATTTTTTCCCCAAATAATCCAGAACATAAATATTATCATCATTATCAAGAGAGAGAAAAAAAGATTATGATTATGATTCAAAATTATGATTAATTACTCAGAAAGCCAAACTTGGCAGTATGAACTTAATTAAAAAAGTGTCTCTCTTTCTCTTTCATAATCAGTGTCTGTTGCAGGGCCCCGCATGTAATCTTATATGCAACCTGTTATTATAGCAATGATAAGAGATTATTAAAGTCTGTAATTGATTAAGTGTATTTTCATGGTCTAATCATGCATCAATGCAATATAACACCCCTAAATGTTAACTACGCTCTTAAGTTTAAACTATTCAGCAGAGCGCCAATGTCAAAATGCCGGGCCACCCTCACTTGGGATGTCAAATTAAGCTTGTGAATGATAATCATACAAAATTACCTATTTTTTTCTCCCACCTGATGGTAGAGATGGGTCACAACAAGAGCTGGAGGGCTACATTGTGTCAGTATTGATTCGGTTGCATTCCTCCTTCAAAGGGAATGATTCCCCGGCTCTCATTCATTTAGCCATAGAAAGCACACAGCAGTTGTCACAGCTGGATGAAAATGTATGCATTTTATTTTTAAGAAAATGGCTGTGGGCAATTTTAGCTGAAGCATCAATTGTTGTTGTATTCATCAGGTGAGGTAAAAAGGTGAAACATCAGCTAGGCTATTCTGCTTTCAAAGACTCTATGTAACAAAACATCAGCATCACTCATCAGTGCTGGAATACCACTGATTTAATGGCAGGCATCATATGTTCCTCGAGAGTAACATTTAAGGCACTGTTGCCAAATAAGTTTATTACAGTTTTTTTTGTTTTCAATTGCTAACAATTAAATTTTTTGAATTTTTCAATTCCTCCCTCCTTTGTCCTCCTCCTCCCCCTCCTTCATCAACTCTAACAGCTGACGACTTTGCCACATTCTTCATTAATAAAATTACAAACCTCAGTGCACAATTTGCCACACCACAAACTGTCAAACACATCTTACCAGCAAACATACACTCTTTTTCATCCTTCTCTCCACTCTCTGAGGCAGTCTCTAAACTCATCCTTTCCAATCATCCTACTACTTGTCCGCTTGATCCTATTCCATCTCATCTCCTTCAAGCCATTTCTCCTGCTGTTGTACCTGCACTCACTTGCAACGTTAACACATCCCTTCACACTGGTGTTTTTCCCTCAACATTTAAACAGGCTTGTATAACCCCACTTCTTAAGAAACCCACTCTTAACCCAACTCTTTTAGAGAACTACAGACCGGTTTCCCTTCTACCTTTCATTGCAAAAACACTTGAACGAGTTGT
>NW_015506331.1:39575-62949 GCF_001515645.1 Sinocyclocheilus grahami | reverse complement strand
TTCCATCCTGATGATCTGACGATAGCTGCTCGCATCTCAGCATGTCTAACCTGGCTAAGACAGAACTGCTTGTGGTTTCAACAAATCCATCCCTTTATCAAAATTTCACCATCCAGTTAGGCTCATCAACCATCACTCCTTCAAAAACAGCTAGAAACCTTGGAGCTGTGATTGATGATAAGCTGAATTTCTCAGACCACATTGCTAAAACTGCCCGGTCCTGCAGATTTGCTTTATACAACATTAGGAAGATCAGGCCCTTTATTTTAGAACATGCAACACAACTCCTTGTTCAAGCTCTTGTTCTGTCCAGGCTGGACTATTGCAATGCTCTCTTGGCAGGTCTTCCAGCCACTTCTATCAAACCTCTACAATTAATCCAAAATGCCGCTGCAGGATTAATCTTTAATGAGCCGAAAAGAACTTATGTCACACCTTTGTTCATCAATTTGCACTGGCTACCAGTAGCTGCTCGCATTAAATTCAAGGCATTAATGTTTGCATACAAACCCACCACTGGCTCTGCACCCATTTACCTAAATCCATTACTTCAGAGTTATGTGCCCTCTAGAAGCTTGCGTTCTTCAAGTGAACGGTGCATTATTGTGCCATCTCAAAGAGGCTCAAAATCACTTCCACTGACTTTTTCATTAACTGTTCCGTCCTCATTTGTAAGTCGCTTTTGGATAAAAGCGTCTGCTAAATGACAATATAAATGTAAATGTAACAAGCATTGTTCAAAACTAAAGCCACATTTTCAAAACTGTTCACACATTCGGTGATACAAAAGTCTATGCTGACCAAACTGTGAATCATGCTTTCACACAAAATGCATTCACTGACCACGTTTTCCAAAATCCATGAACACTTTTGTTATTCATACTCCACAACCTGCAAAACACTATATATTTTCAGCACATTTTTCAGTTGCTAACACACTGCTTTCAAAACTGATAAAAGCACATTCAAATCAGACAATGGCAAAATCTGCAAATTTCTGCAGTAATTATATTGAAATATAAAATCTTAGCAAAATATTTACTATGAAATCCTCTATTGCACGCATTATGATAGACCTATAGAAAAATGGCTTAACTTGAAGTGCTGTCAAAAAAAATTGGAAAAAAATATTACTTTAAGGTACTTTATGATATGTTGCCATACGGCAACAGCATACAATAGTGGCTCTAACTTAGAATAAGTGTAAGCTTACTTATAATTAATATTTTTCCTCAGAAATGTTGTTTGTGTTGATTCAATTGGTGCTATTATAAGCTTTAACACAGTACTTATTTATAATTTACACCTTATACATACTTTCCAACAACTTGTGCTTTTATTTATTCTATTCTTTTTTTGCTGAATAATGATTTATAATTGTTTTAATTTCATTTTTCATGAATATTATTTAAACTGCAAATTTATACAGTTAAAACAAATATAATACTGTATATAATGTATCATAAAACACTGACATAAAACCAAAAACATTGCAGTTCATGAAAATTCAGCATTATGCAATCTCTTGAGAGGAAGACTATGAACATGAGCCCCACCCCCCATCCCCCCATCCCCCAATAATCCTTGAAAGATAACCTTTTTTACGTATGAAACTTCACAAAGCTGTTTTTTTCATGTGCAGGAAGAACCAGTTCTGCCCTTTTCTTCTTTACCTTGCCATAGAATATGGCCCTGCTCACTGATGTAATGCTACCTGTATTCATATTTAATCAAAAGTAAAATTGCCATTTCAATTTGATTATATCCATAATACAAATACCATTAACATACGACTAATCAACATTATTTCACTAGTATTAATGTTGTTATTGTTACAGCTTAACAAATTGCAGCTGACCTTGCTAGCTAGCTAAACTATTGTAATAATGTCATTCCACTATTGCAGATACATTTGAATGATTTACCAAAAACTAATTTTATAAAAACTTTTTTGAGAGGTGAATATGTCATCATAACATCATAACAGTGATGTTTTAGATTTTTTTGTAGAAGTGACACGGACTGGTCCTTGTTTGTTCCTGACGTTTTAGTTTGCTTTCAGCAACTACCGACAAGAGATGGCAGTCTGTCAGAAGGAAGACACATTGGTGGGGAAAAAGAGTGTCAGAGAAGGAGGACTAGAACCCTCACAGTACTGTACATCCATCCATCTATTCCATACATTTGACTAGTGCTTGTCCTACGTAGGGTCAGGGGGAGGCTGGATCCTTTCGTGGGTCATAGGCAGGAAACCCCCCTGGAGAGATGGCCAGTCCATCACAGGGATGACACACACACACATACACACACACACACACACACACACACACACACAATACTGCACATACCTCATTATACTAGAATTAAAAAAATAAATAAAAAAATGTAATTGCTTCAGGAATTTATTTATTTGTTTATTTATTTCCCACTTTATATTAAGTGGCCTTAACAACTATGTACAATTAATCATTTGGTACAATGCACTTATTGTGTACATACATCTTTTTACATTGTACTTATATTTTAAAAAATACCTGCATGTAATTACATCTGTAACTAATTTATGTAACTACATTTATAATTACACTGTTGACCCCCATCCCTTACACCTTAATCCACCCTTAAACCTACCCATACCTCCAAACCTGTCCCTAACCTCACCCGTATCCCACCTCAATAGCAGCAAAAGTGTTTTGCAATACAATATGAACACAATAAGAACATTGTACTTATTTTTTGATGTAAGTACATAATAGTTAAGGCCCCTTAATATAAAGTGGGACCTTTTTGTTCCAAATTTTAATAGTTTTTTTTTATTTTCACAAGTACATTTTGTAAATGTTGATGGGTTTTTGTTTTTTGTAATGATTGCATCAGTAATCGCAGCTTTTTTCACTATATAAAAGTACTGCTTGTCTCATTCACTCTTTGTGCTGTCATACAGTCAGTAAAATAAAAAGACGTTATTCTCATCCTATAATGAAATACTTATGTGAAAAATCATTCAAACTTAAAAGATAAATGTAATTCTCCATGTTTTTTTTTTTTAGGTCAGTGTGTTATAAATGAAATGTATGTTTTTTGAATGAGAATTGTGGCCAGTGTTATGGTAAAACACGCTTATTTTGAGCCAGCTAGCTGCACCTTTGACGGCCTTAACCTCCACCAAGACTGCGTTCAGGTGGTCTAGTGCAGCAGAAGCGGCATTTTCCAAACTGAGAGGCTGCTTCGTTTCAGCTCCCATCCTCATAGCCCCTGATCCTTCCAGGCAGTTTGTGGTGGAGGTTGACGCGTCAGAGGTGGGAGTTGGTGGGGTACTATCCCAGCGTTCCCCCACGGACGGCAAGGTGCACCCCTGCGCGTATTTTTCTCACCGTTTGTCCTCCGCCGAACGTAATTATGATATTGGTAACAGAGAGTTGTTGGCAGTCAAGTTGGCCTTGGAGGAGTGGCGTCATTGGTTGGATGGTTCGGGGGTTCCTTTTGTCGTCTGGACAGATCACAAGAATCTTGAATACATCAAGTCCGCTAAAAGATTGAACTCTAGGCAGGCTCGGTGGGCTCTTTTTTTCGGCCGATTCGATTTTTCCATTTCTTACCGTCCTGGTTCTAAGAACATCAAGCCGGATGCGTTATCCCGTATTTTTGATCATTCGGAGCGCCCGTCCCTGCCCGACCCCATTGTGCCAAGGAGACTTTTTATTTCTGCGGTCACATGGGAGATCGAGTCAAAGGTCCGCACGGCCTCTCAAGGGGTAACGTTCCCGTCCGGGTGCCCACCGAACCGGTTGTTTGTGCCAGAGTCCGTAAGGTCCGACGTTATCCGATGGGCTCATTCTTCCAAGGTAGCCTGTCATCTTGGGGTGAGACGTACCATGTTTTTGGTTAGGATTTTAGCAAATGGCTGCAATATAACAAAGAGTGAAAAATTTAAGGGGGTTTGAATACTTTCCGTACCCACTGTATACTGAGTTTGTATTAGGGCTGCTCAATTAATCCAAAAATATTTGAGATTACAAGCTTCAGTCAAAGCGTACCATTTTTGTCTACTTCTGTTTCTTCGAAATTTTCTAATTACCTGATTTTTTTGCATTGTAGCTTTGTTTTCTGTTTTTTTTGTTTTTTTTTATAATGAAGCATTCGCTGAAGTTATGGATTCTGTGACTCTTGAGACTGTAAGTGTGGAAAACTTTCTTGATTATAATGAGATGGGGGTGTTCAAGTTTTGCACGTGTAGCCTACATAGAGAATAGAATCCACAAAAATAACTAATTTGAATGTAAAGTGTAATGATCGATCGATAGATAGATAGATACAGATTTTTCTTACGCAAAGCTATCTTGTGGTTTCAGAAGACTAGCACGTCATTTTGGGAGCTTGACAGCATATGTTTAGACTTAAAGGGACATTTCAGCCAAAATTGAAAATTTTGTCATCAATTACTCACCTTCATGCTGTTCCAAACCCATAAAACTTTCATTTATCTTTGAACATGAATAAACGAAACCTAAGAGATTTCTGTGCCTTCACTAAAAGCCATTTCACCAAATTTGCCCTCCATTCTACCAAAACATCTGAGCTTCCAAAAGTTAGACTTCAAGAAATAATAAAAATGAAATCCATATGAGCTGTTTAATAAAAGTCATCACTTTATATGATGAACAGATTTAATTTAGCCTTTTAGTTAGATATTAATATTGATCAATGCACATAGAGCACATCAAATATGGTCAACAGAAGCTCAAACGTGCTTGCTTGATGCACAAATACCAGTGAGGTTTATTCCTGAATGTTGCATACACAAGTATGAGCTTTTCAATAGGTGTTGTAATTTTGGGAAGTATGTATATATGCATATATATATATATATATATATATATATATATATATATTACTGTCGTTGATACAAATTACAAAACAAATAATAATACAATAAAAAATCGCCTCCATCCTTTGCACAGTAAAAAGTTAAAGATGTTTAGGTTCTCTCAACTATCATCTTAAAAATCTTTTAAAAAGTACTTTGTTTTGTCAATTTTAGTTGGTTTGTTCACTAAATGTAAAAATGCCTGATTTAGCCAATCAATTCTGTATTCAACTACAAATGTATCTGATTTTCAGTTAGTAACACAATAAATTGATTGGTTTGGTATCCAAGTTTCTGAAGGCATAATCATTTTAAAAAGCAAGGATCTGAACACTTGACACAAATCTCAAGAATAGTGAAAGGATGAGCCCTTAACATCACAACTCAACAAATGACTAACAATAATGACAAAACAACAAAGAACATTTAAAAAAGTAATCAAACAGCAAAACAACAGTCCTATAACAGCAACCACATAATTTGTTGATGCTGTAATGCATGCTGGGAACTCACAGACCCTTAACATTTCAGCAGTATTTATTCATATAAAATTGTTTGTTCAGACTACTGTGTTTTACTAGCTGGGACAACATTTGGGGAAATTCTGTCATTGGTTTTAATGTAATTCACATGTTTTAGTACTTTTTTGTAAGAAAAAATAAAGTTTTTTCAAGATTGTAAATAAAACAAAGATTAATTGTGTACGTTTTACAAGAAATTGCTATCTGTATACTTTAAAATTTCATATTTAAATTTAATGTGATACCTGCCATTTTATCGTAATTATTTGTTAAATTTAATAGCAATTTCTGAGTGAAAACAATTTTAAAGTATTTTTTTTTTCGTCGATTTTGTGACTCAGAAGGTCCCGTATACTGGAAATGTTTGCTTTTTTAACAGTGTTCAAAATGCATTACTTAGAGTTATGGCCATAAGTTTTAGATATTGGATTTGCTTTCCAGCAAAAATTACTGGAGATCTGAGCAGCATCGACAATCTATGAAATGTGTCCTTTTTTTCCAAGTAAAAAAAACAACTAAGGAACCAGATGGATAAATGATAACAGAACTTTCATTTTATTTAATAAAAATATACACCCAGAGGTTTTTTTTTTCCCCCTGAAAGAAAATATCTCCCTTTCAAATAAAACACAGCGTAAAATCCCGCCTCAAAGAGCACCATCCGTCTAATCCTCTGTTAAGCTTCTGAATCCAGGTCCCGCCTCAGACTTGTTACCCAACAGTCAAATCCTTGCAGGACTTTTGAAGGCTTTATCACAGCTGTCTCAGGAGCCATCATTCCCCCCTGCCGCCACAGCTGTCCAACCAAGTCCTCTCGCATCTCTCCCATCCCAATGTGCCAGTTGTTCATGAGCTATGGCCTGTCAACAGGAGAGCATTCGACTCAATCTCAGCTTCTGACTTCTCCCTGAAGGCTGGTGAAAGAATATTATCTTTTTGTCTGTCCAGGGAGATGTCACATTGTCTGCGATCGTTGTGGTTATTAGAAGAGGATGATGGAAGGCTAGCACAGAGTGAATTAAGTTTTAAAGTGGCCTAAAAGCTGCAGGCTCTGTGCAACCAAACTTAACACAGTCGGGGAGAATGATGGAGAAGAGCCAAGGCTCAGTACTCTGGCAAAATAGAATTTCCAATGATTTAATTGTTTAATACTGCTGATTTGCAGATTCTTCTCAAGGGAATTTTATGGAAGCACACATTAGGTTCTTTGACTAAACTCATCTCTTTTAAAATTTGATCTGCCTGTGATTCAAGAGAAGTTTTTTTTTATGAACTTACAGGAGAATTCATCCCTCAAGAACATGTCTCGTTCATGTGCCACACAAAAGCCCTATTCAGATAGTAATTCTTTCTCATTGGGATATAAGCTATTTTCAATATTTATAGTGATTTTTTATTGCCGTTCGAATCCGTGTTCGAAACCACAGCGAGTGGGAGCTGTTGCAACAGATATGCAATACAATTTTAAAATATGTATTATATATAATCAACGTTTAAGACACCACGCTCGACTCAGGAAACACAGGGTTTAAATATACTATTTAAATGACTGTGTCCATGTGTTTTCACTTCCACAATCACTGCTATGACAAGGAGTGATTTGTCACTCATATTAAATGATGATTATACCCTCCCCATGAAGAACTTTGGACCACATTTATACATTTTTTCCATGGACAAAAACACACATGCATTTTTCTATAAATCTTCTTTTGTGTTTGAAGAAAGCCATAAATGTTTGGAATGACATAAGGGTGAGTAAATCATGACAACATTTTCATTTGTAGGTAACCTTTTAAGCTTTGCATGTTAACAAACAACCTGCAAACTGGAACAGAATTTTGAGTGGAAGAGCGACAGCAATTTCCCCTTCCTACTCTATCACTCCACCTTTGCTTCAGCTCTGGGTTTTCAATGTCCTGCTTCCTGCTGACTGGTGAAGGAAGTGCTGCTTTGAGCGTCCCTGGAACAAAAGAAAACAATGCTATGCAACAATGCAAATGCTTAGTTAAAAAAAAAACTAAACCTATGATTTCATAATATAATATTATAAGAGCATAAGTCTCTGTTCACCAAGGCTGTATTTATTTGATAAAAAATACAATAAAAACAGTAATATTGTGAAGTATTATAATTTAAAACAACTTTAATGTTTTAAATTGTAATTTTATTCCAGTGATGCAAAGCTGAATTTTCAGCATAATCACTCCAGTTTTCATCAGTGTCACATGATACTTCAGAAATCATTCTAATATGATGATTTCATTCTCAATCTTATTTTTTTTTTTTGAACAATTATTAATGTCTTTACTGTCACTTTTGATCATTTTAATGCATATTTGCTGAATAAAATCTAACTGACCCCAATCTTTTGAATGGTAGTGTATATATCATGGAGGAAATTTGTTGAGAATTTGTTGCGTTTAGTGTTGATGTGAACATCAATGTAGACAAGGACGAACCTGTGCAGATACTGCCGGAATACCTCGTGCATGAATTCCTGGAATACGGAGGGGGCGTTTACCAGTCCATACGGCATGACAAGATATTCATAGTGCCCAGTAGGGGTCACAAAGGCGGTCTTCCACTCGTCCCCCTCACGTTTCCGGATGAGGTTGGATATTACCCAGACGTGTTCTTTGTGAGTTCTCGATTAGATATTCTTTGCTTTGTCTGTGATGTTGAGCTCCACTGGGAGGGAAATAAGAGTGTGGTTTGCTCCACTGAAGCAAAAGACTGGGAATCTTCTGTCTCTGGAGGCAAGGTGGGGGACTAATAGGCCTAATCCTCCCTTAATCCATATACCATTGCCCTGTTTGGATTCTGCATACATTAAATAATAGATAGAGGCTCTGTTTAAAAAACCCTGCATAGTACAAAAACAGTGTGTCAGGATTCATTGGAAATAGGACTCAAGTGCAGAGATAAGCGGTGAATGGTGATTTATTGACAATACAGACAGAGCTGCCAGGGCAAAGCCCTGACACAGTGATGTTACTTACTTCATTTTTTAGTGTGGAATTTCTTCAACTGTTTTCAAAACAGTGTTGCTTTTCCAGTAACAGGCTGTTTTATCCATCTGATAGCAGTATTTTTCTCATGTTGTATCGTATTGCTTTACCGATGAGTGAAGTGACAGTTCAAGCATGGACTTTTCCTGGTCAGTCAGTTGGGTTGTCAAAACTACATTTATATACAGTTTATATTATTTATGATATAAAAGGGTAGGTCAGCTGAACTCTTATATCCATTCTTATATAAAAAAAAAGGTAAGTATATTTTACTTTAATTACGGTAGTATAGTAAAGCACTATATATAGTATGTAATTACAATGTATTTATAATGTATTATTATTAATGTACATACATTATAATGTAATGTAGCTGATTTGTTTGTTTGTAAGACGAGCCATTAAAAAGCTATGAGAAATCGGACAGAGATCAAAATTAACATTATTCACAAACATAAAAATTATTATTATTTTTTTTAAACATTAATAATTTATGTTCCATATGTTTGTGTGGAATTTTACATATTTTTCGTAACTGAAAAGATGTAGTTAAATATTGAAGTTTAGCTTGTGTTCACAGGATCTGCATTATTTATGGACTATAATTTTTATTCTAGATGTAATAAAAAAAAGACTTTGAAATCCTGGCTTAAGACTGAAGTGCATGACGTTTATGGTCATCTTCATGTTGACAACTACAATTATGGTTCAGTTTCAGCTACTGGCCTCATGTTCTCCTCAAGCACTCTTTGCATAATATGCCATTTATAGTTATGATGGCATTATGTTAGTAAGTTTTATAGCTCTAGGCCCTGAAGAAAAACACAGAACAAAAAACATGCAGCAAAACAACCTAAATCCACAGCATCCCCACAGTGCTACACACTTATACCTAAAATGAAGTGTTTGGTTTTCTCCAACAGTGTTTGAAAGTGTGGCCAAACCACTCCACCTTGGACTCTTCTGTCCAGAGCACATTGTTCCAAGTCCTGTTTCATGTAGCTGTTGGATGGCAAGCTTCAATTTCGCCTTGAACATCTGAATGCAGAGGCTTCTTCCTTACTGATCCCCCATGTATAGGCCAGATTAGTGCAGTCTTGTTTGACACACAGTGTCCCTCATAAGCCTTAAAAACCTTCATTCTGAGGAGCTCAAGTAGCACTTTGGATCTTTGTCATGATGATACCATGTGCTTCAATGCTTATGGCCAAACTCGAAGTTATAATGTAGTTTCATCATGAATGTCTACCAAGTCATTGAAGTGATCCTTATTTTAAGAACTTCATGTAGCAATGCGTATCAGTCAAGAACATGTAGGGGTGTACTAACATACGAAATGGGCCTTTCTGTTTATTAAGCTGAATGACTAAATCACAAAATGCACATTCAAAACATTATTTGTTAAACAATATTGGTTTCTATGAATTTACACTGATGAAATATCAATCCAAGTATACCACTTTTGAAAGTGTTGTCCTAAATGTGCACTTGTAGTGTACGTCAAATCTTTAAAGTATATGTTTAAAAAAACTGCAGCGAATATAATTACAATAAAATAAAAGGCCACTTAACTGTACACTTTCATGACAATATTTTATAACACACTTAAAGGTATAGTTCACCCAAAAATCTAAATTATCGCATGATTTACTCACCCTCAAGCCATTCTAGGTGTATGTGACTTTCTTCTCTCAGATTAATACAATCTGAGTTATATTTAAAAATGTCCTGGCATTTCCAAGCTTACAGTTTATAAAGTTTTATATATGGAATTTTTTTTATTATTATCTTATACAAACGCATTGATTTGCTTCAGAAGGCCTTTATTAGCCCCCCAGAGCCTTGTGGAGCACTTTTATAATGGCTAGATGCACTTTATTGGACTTCTATTGGACTATTGAATCTCAACCCCCATTCACTGCCATTATAAAGCTTGGAAGAGCCAGGACATTGTTTAATATAACTCCGAATGTATTCGTCTGAAAGAAGAAAGTCATATAGGATGGTTTGATGGTGAATAAATCATGGGGTAATTTTCATTTTTGGGTAAACCATCCCTTTAAGTACAGATTTAAAAACTGCACTTTGTAATAATGTCAATACAAAAAAATCCAAAAGAAAATCTTCATAGTACATTTTAAATCATTATGTTTTAATCATTTTTGACAGGCTTTAAAGAAGTACACCTATTTTGTTGGGCTGACTATCATACTAAACCGCATGTAAAGTACCATACTATAATTTAAAATGTATTGTGTTATTTGATATTACATTTAAATTTAATATTTTTTCATTGCAACTAAATCATTACAAATGTGTAATCACAAATATATTTAAGTACATGACATACAAGTTTTAATAGAAGTTACATTAAAGGACTAGTTCACTTCCAGAATAAACATTTCCTGATAATTTACTCACCCCCATGTCATCCAAGATGTTCATGTCTGTCACAAAGAAATTAAGGTTTTTGAAGAAAACATTCCAGGATTTGTCTCCATATAATAGACTTCAATGGGACCCAACGGGTTGAAGGTCCAAACTGCAGTTTCAGTGCAGCTTCAAAGGGCTCTACACGATCCCAGCCGAGGAATAAAGGTCTTATCTAGCGAAAGGATTGGGCTGCGTTTCCCGATAGCGTTGTCTCTTAGCGCACTAGGGGTATACCTTTCCTAGCTGTGTTCCCCGAACTATACCTTAGGAGGCTGCTTAAGATATACCTTTTTACATGTGACGTTACCAGGTGCTGTCCATGGCGGTGGTGCTGAATTGGTTGATATCCATGGCTCGAGAATCGATAATTCATTCTATTCACGGGCCGCAGTGTTCTTTATAAAAGAAGTGTTTATTTTAAATAAAGACATGGAACCTTTTCCTGTTAGAACACAAAGAACTTGCCTGAAACTTTTACTTTCGCTTTGCAACATACATCATGTCAGGGAAGAAAACCAAAAAAGAAAATTATATTCCCAGAGCACCTCCCTGTGATCACCACATAAAATACAAGGGAAAAACATGAGACACTGCTTAATAATTTAACGTCTTCTAATAAAAGGAAAAAAAAAACATACACAAGTCCAACAGAAAACTATTCTGGTAAGAGTGCTTTCCAACAAGAAGCACTTCAGTTCAAATTGTATTTATCAGGACTCATGGGATCTTATAAAAATAATCAAAATTGCAAACTAAATCCATAATATGGATATATTTTATATAATTTTGAAATGAGTGCATGAACCCGCAACCTTATGCCCAAACCTATCATGCGTATCACTAACTGGCAGTATGCCTTCGCTGCTTTTGAAAGGGTCATTTATATTCTCATAATATATTTTCCATATAGTGTCTTAATTTACTCCACAACCAGGGTTGACTGCCCAGCAGCCACATATCATATTGGTGTAAATCATTTATTTCTGTTATTGGATGACCTACTCAATAAAAACGCAACAGGAGAAACATATAATCAACAGCTCTTACTATTGCGGAGAAAAAGAGAGAAAGAGCCGCCAGCAGCTGAATTTGTCTCGACAAAATCGGACCAACAAGTCAAGATCTAAAAGCTGCTGAATTTGCTATATAAGTAATAATAAAAAATTATAAAGTTTTAGTGCACATATACACTATATGGCTCCGCGGACAGCATCATCTTTGATTTTGCACAAGTATTATATTCGTATAGAATGAGACGTAAAGAAATGTGAACTGTCAAAAGTGATAAGGTGTAGCTAAGAGTGGTCCAGACTAACCTTACAAATGAATAACTTACAGAAGGTATACTTAACTAAGAACGTTTCGGGAAACACGTATTAACGTAACGGTACAACTTAAGGTATAACTTACGAACGATGTAGCGTTAAGAAGGTTTCGGGAAACGCAGCCCAGGTCATTTAGATATATATATATAATTATTATCATTTGTTTTTTAGAAAATGACCAATAGTTTTGCTAGATTAGTCCCTTATAATGCGGCTGGGATAGTGTTGAGCCTTCAACACATTGGGTCCCATTGAAGTCTATTATATGGAGAAAAAAAATCCTCAAAAACCTTAATTTATTTGCGACTGAAGAAAGAAAGACATGAACATCCTGGATGACATGGGGGTGAGTACATTTTCATTTTACCATTTAAATTTCAATTTAAATTATCAATGTATCATCATCAATATTTATTTTGGAAGTTAACCAATACTTTTAAAATATATTTTAGTTTACCATAATTGCTTGTTAGTATATTCCGCAGTGCACTTCAACCATATTTCTAAGACAACAGAAGTAATTATTAAATTATATGAAAATATAATTGTATTTGAAATAAATTTAAACTATAATACATTTTCATTCCTATGCATTTGAATTGCAAAAGTGGCCGAAAACACTACATTCAGTTATTCTTTTAAAAAACTATGTTTAAGTGTACTTCCTTTTCACAAAGGATATGTTCAATACAACTACATTCTGTGTACTTTTGTTTTCACAGCATTGTAGATAGACAATAGTATCTAGTTAATCATGATCTATTACACCCAAAATCTGTGTGCTACGTATTTTTGCGCATATTAGAAATGTCAGATTTAATGGAATTTTATGGGTCTGTTAAACTCAGGTCACATAAACTGGCTTAAAATATCTCAACGGTAGGGGATGTCACATCTGCCAACTGCTTTAGCCTCTTCTGTTGGAGCGTCTGTCATACCGGTCAAGGAAGGTAGAAGTATGACAGATCAAGCAACTGCCTGCGACATTTCTTAATGATTCCCTGTCTGCTATTGCAAATAAGAGCAGGATCTCAGAGCAAACTGAAACATTTGTAGCAGACTGAATTAGTATGCAGTTAATGGGGTGACTTTGCCCTGTGAATGTTTGCAGTGTGGATTTGTCCCTTCTTCCCGGGAAACTGTTCATGAATGGGAATGAAAGGAAATGAAAAGCTTTATGGACTGCATTAGTAGATTAATGCTGATTACCATAGTAAATATTTGACAAATATAGAATACATTTTTTTTTGCCTGAAGCTATGGGTTACAGGTAATAATGTTGTAAATAATGTTAAGTTTCTTGCACAGACCAATCGTTTCACTTCATAAGACCTCAATATATTGTCAGGAGCCACGGGTATTAATTTTGTATTACCTGTATATCCTTTTTTTATTATTATTCTTAAAGTGCTATTAGCCGTGGACTATGACTTTATGCATCACCAAGGAACATGGTTTCAGCTAAAAGTCTTCTTTGCTGTTCTACTTAAGAAGAAAAACTCCTTAAATGGCCTGAGGGTGAGTAAATTAACAGCAAATTATCATTTTTGAGTGAACTTTCCTTTAAGGTGTGAAAACACATAAAATAACTTTTATTTGCAACATTTACTCTCCTTACAGAGTCTGAAGCAAAGCAAGCGGGGAATTAGAAGTCTGCTGTAACTAATTCAGTTTGATTTTTGCTTACTATAATCAGTTTTTAAGTTCAAAACTTATTCTATTAAGTGCAAAGAACTTTCTGTAATATTTGAGAGAAAGGAACTCATTTCATTTAACAAATGTGACTTTTACAGTGAATATGTATTTCACTGAATTACTTGGTAACACATATCTAGAAGTTTATTTAACAAAAAAAAGTATGCCACTTTAAAATTGATGATTTAGGTAACTTTACAGCGCAATTCCTAAGGATAAGTCATATGGAAGTTTACTGATTCAATTTCCAAGGTGTCACTTCTTTAAGCTTTTATTTGTGTGCTTTTATCTATCTTTGTTTGCTGCAAATAATTTTAAATAAGTGACAGACACAACATGTTGATGTATCATCTGATTTTCATTCTTTGCATACAGACTGCAAGCAGAAACCTGATGTGATTACATGCACGGAAAACAAAAGCACAACATCTTTTTAATGCTTTTTGCATTTTACGGTCTCACCAGCTCTGAAACTAAATTAGCGGCATGCATTTACACATTGATCTGAAGCCGGCGGAGCAGAGAGCCAAGGCGGAGCCGATGACCACCTTAGCAGAGTAGATGGGACTGAAGATCTCCACAGTGGAGCAGACGGACAGGGTCGAGCAGAAGACCACCAGAGCAAGGCTGAAGACCACCACAGTGGCCATGGCAGGGCAAAGAGAGCGCGCAAGAATGGCCTTGAGCTGGCGTGAACTCTGGAGTAGACTCCGAAATGGATTCTGGAATTAGAACCGGCTCGGGGATAAATTCAATTACTGGCGCAGGCCCTGGGACTGGAGCGGGCTCTGAGACAGAAGCGGGCTCTGGGACTGGAGTGGGCTCGGAAATGGATTCGAGTACTGGAGCAGGCTCTGAGACTGGAGCGGGTTCTGGATCAGATTCAAGAACTGGAGAGGGATCTGGGGTAAACTTAGGGACTAGAATGGGTGCCACCACCTTGGAACATTCTGCAGTGGAAGCTGCAACCTCTGGGGAAAATACGGGGGGGTGTGCGGCCCAAACACAGAGAATGGGCGTAGCCATAACTGGCAGGACAGAGAGTACATCATCTATTTCCAAGACTGACGGTGCTGTGTCTGGGGAACTGGAGTGAGTAGCGGCCGGCAGGCTTGAGAACCCTGAAACAGTGTCGCTTGAGAACACTGAGTCTACGTGGCTCGGGAGCGCTGAGTCTGCGTGGCTTGGGATGACAGCTATGACGTGACAAGACTCTGGATGATCAGCTATGGCGTGACAAGACTCTGGATGATCAGCTGTGAAGTGATGAGATTCTAGATGATCCAAAATGGATTCATGGTGTACTCGCTTATTGTATAAATTTTGAACACAAAAAAGTTACGGACTGCAGCTTTAAGGTCAAGGAAACATTCAGCGAACAAAATGACATAAAAGTTCTAACAGATAAATAAAATGTGTAACTATTTGTTAAATGATTCCCAGTTATTTCTCACCATTTCTAGTATTTGTATGGACTTTGCATTTGACTCCCATAAAATTATGGGATAAGTATTTATTCACGAATAAATATCTCAATGAGTAAAATTGACCGTGTTTATTATGACAGATTATGCAACATTTAAATTATTTTGAAAATTAAAAAAAAAAATTTAATTATAAAAGTATTTTTTATTATAATTTTTTCCCCACTGGTTCAATAGGCTGCTAGTAGCAGTGGCTGGGACAGACTTTCACCTTCACTTAAAATGATACAATCTAATCCTTTTTACGGATAACCCTCTCAAGCAGGTTTGAGCTTACAGACCTGTTGCTATGGCAGGAGCTCCAGGATGAGCTTTGAAGAATTTAACAATCCTGGATCATGTCAAATCATCTAAAATAAAATCCAGCTAAGTAATCCATGTACGAAGAATGGGCCCTGTTCTGTTTTGGTTTTGTTCTAGTTCTCCTTGTACCTGTGTTTGACTTAGTTTCTTAGTTTACTCATTGGTTAATTGATCATGCTTACCTGCCATTGCTTGTGTCTTCTTTTGTACATATAGCACTCAGTTTATGTTGTTCATGGTCTGTTCTCGTCATTATATTATATATTTATTTTTCTCTTCATCTTGCTTGTCATTTTTGAATGTCATTTATTTATTTATTTATTTTGAGTTTTAATAAAAGTGCTGCAGCTAGAACCAGCTACATTTCTCCTTCACCGTAACTGACTGATAAAAGGTCAAGACAAGTGGTCAAGTGTAAGTATATTACACTAATAGTATTATATTTTTTTATAACATGATTAGAATTTTAACTGTAGTTTGTTATTCAATATTACTTTCAGAGTGAACATATTTTAAATACTAAATTCCAGCTTCATCCTTATAAATTTGTACAAATAAATTTAAATACATGACCTACAAGTTTTAATAGAAATTACATTAACGTATATTTCAATTTACCTTAAATGCTTGTCATTATATACAGTACACTTTAACCATATTTTAAAGATAACAGAATTAAAGTTCATCAGCTAATTTAAAGTCAATTTTAACCATGCAATATTTTCATGTAATTAAGTGTCTGAAAACATTAAGCTCACACTGAAGTATATTCTTTTAAAGTATAATTGTTCTATAACAAGTACTCTTATTTAGAAGTGTACATCTTTACATGGGCATATCGACACATTACACCTTGTTTACATCACATACATCAATAAGACACATTCATTTGGGGAGACATTCTGAAACTCCCCTAAAAAGATTAATTATATTCTTATTTATCACTGCTTTGATGGAACAACATCTCAACATCTCCTGCCAAGATTGAATCGAAGTTGTTTTTTGCATATGCAGTGGTGAATAATATTAAGTTGGATCACGTGTTGACTTAAAATGCCATTAATATTTGCTGTCCACGAAGCACTGCATCAGAGAAAAACTAAACTGAGGGTCTGTGTTTCACAGTGTGCATAAAAATCAGTGAGCCGGAGCCAAGGCAGCATGAGAATGCTTCATGAATTATTCTGTAATTATACATTACATACATATATGTCAGAAAACAAGTACTTGCATGTGAATATTGACTGTTTTGCATTAAACTCTGGGAATGTAACTCTGGGAAATTATCACTGCGTTCCCTCCAGGTGATGAGTCACAGTGAGCTGCAATATGAATGTGTGGGAAAAAAGAAAAGGCTTGATATAAGGTGCGGACGGAAAAAAGGCTTTGCAAAAAAACTTGCAGAGGCGGCATTTCACAAGACAAAATCTCTCTGGAAATCAATCAGTCTAAAATAACCACTCCTCACTGGTTAAAAAAAAATCATGGTGTTGTTTATCATTTCTTTATAAGTAAATGGTTCATTTGTTGGTTCATAAAAGTCAGTGTTGTTTTAGACTTTCACTACATGCACAAAAACAGTCGAGACATTATTTAAAATATCATATTTTGCTTCATAGAAGAAAGTAAGTCATGCCAGTTTACAACAACATGAGGGTGAATAAATGAAGATGTCCTGGAATAAGGTAGGGATTTTTTAAAGACCCCATGAAGTAAAATATGATAGTTTTAAGTACTACTGCAATTGACTAACAATACCAAGTAGCCAATGATGGTGTTTGTGTATCATTAACTATTAGCCTGTTAGCTATTTTAATAAAGGACAATCCCAATTCTTGTATGTCCCTCCCAATTTCCTCTTGCAACACAAAATACATGAAAAGACGTGCAACTGTGCTTGTCAAACCTTTTCACAAGGTCTTAAAATGATGTATTTTTGTTGGCCAGCCTACAGTACGTCACCCTGGATCTCTCGGCAAAAACACAATAGGATTTTTCCATTGGCCTTTAGATTATTGAAGAAAATAAGATATGAGACCAACAAAAATTGGTGTCTTACATATTTTTTCATCATGATAATATTCATAAATTAATAACTTTTATGAATTTTGAAGTCTAAATACAATCACAAGAAGTAAAATGCTAAACATAGGCTATGGACAAACTAAACCTCGTGACTTCAGTGTCACCATCCTTAAGCTTCTCACAACTCTTTTAGATTTTATTTAAAACATTAGAATATGTTTCTGGAGTATTATAAACACAATCAGGCTGTAAAAGTGGACTACCTGTTTGTTGTGATGGCATTTAATGTCCCCGACAACCTCTAGTCCTATTTAGACCACCTTTTTCAAGTAAAACCTTTACAAAAATCACAAGGGGCTATTACAGATGTATTTTATGTCATAGACTAAAATGTAAAATATATTGAGCTTGTGTTTACTACAGACCTTATTCAGGATGATGGAAACAAAAGTGCTAAAATGTTCATTCTTTCCTCTGTTTTGGCCCACAGAAATATGTCACCCCTGCTGCACTGTAATTTTCATATATCTTGAAGGAAATTTGTCAATTCTGCTTTAACAGAACAAGCCAATATTATCAGTTCAGGAAGGCGCCGAGCAGCAGGTGGGTATCATAGACCTACAGCAATCTTTAAAAATGCAAAAGATACCATCAGCCTGGTTTTAAATTAACTCCCAGCCTGAGGTGCCTGGCATAAGAAGCCCATTGGTTCAGGGTTCATGAAGCATCTAGAGGGAGTTAATGGATGCTGGACTACTGTCCAATCCACCAAATCCAATCCAGAGCCATTGATAGAGCCATTACTTCAGCGCCTTGTAGCGTCTGGACCAATCAAACACACAATTTTTCATTTAATTTAACAAATCAGTTATTCATTAGATTAACAAATCGTCACAGTCCCCTCACCCAATAAACTGGGTGCCAGGATGTCTGCAACGACACCAGGCCCCCCTGGTCCCCATGGCAACTAATGCTGATATCACTGGTTTTATGACCCACAGGAATGTGAGTAGGGAAAATCACTACCTTTTTATAGGAAGAGACACAATGCACAGTAGAAATTGACTTTTCTCTAATTAATCTATAGGAAAACCTTTCTTGCCCTGAGAGGTCAAGTAAATATCTACAGCGGATCTAAATATTTATAATTAATTATAACTAGTTATGATTAATTATTCATATTTCCCCATGAGCTGATTCGCTACAGCCTCTTTCAAGAAGTGATAAAATATATACCTCCAATGCAATGCAAGACCCTTTTGATAAAACCATCCACCAAATGCATAAATGTAATGTAAATATCACTTGGAATACTGGCATGTCAGTCCTGAAATGTAGTGGGATAATGAACCATTCTTCAAAAGGAAACCCCTCCAGTTTTTTAAACATCAGGAGCAAAGTTATATAGTATTGAAAAACATCAACATGAACTACATGTAATGTGACCTGAGATTCAAAAGCTATTGACATTACAAGTTAGATTTGGTAAACAGTACAGTAGGTGTTGCAATGATTTAGGCTCATGCTCATGCCCATTCCATCTGTTCAGATTATTGCTTTCCAGTCAATATAACCTATAATTGGTGCTGTTCACACAAATGGTCGGAACAGTGCATTAACACACCCACAGTTTAATGAAAACCTTCATATCAGAAAATCCTCCACTGAGCTTTAAAATGACTGCATGTGTGGGATGCTCACAAATTTGGACAACTGCGCTATATTAAAGAGGTCATGTTGTGTAATATACTGTAATTTTCAGAACTCAAAACTCCCTTCTCAGTCCAAAAAGACTGAAACAAAGTTCCCAAAACATCAAAATCAGTCACCACATACCACACACAAAAATAAATGAGGAAAAAACAAAACAGATTACTTAAAAAAAATGTAGTATTTGAATTGCATATGAAATTTCCATCCATTTACATTTCACAGTTTTACCATAAACTTTTTTTTTATTTTTTTATTATATATATTGCCCTCACAATAGTGTAGTTAACCGGTCTTTATGTCTTAAAAGTACAGCAGCAGAAAATGAACCATTTCATTCAAAAGGTCAAACAAAGGGTGGAAGGCTTTTGGTGCAAGAAACCTTGACTATCATCATAAGTGGACATGAGGGGAAATAATATGACCCGTTTAAACAGAAGCTTTGGGTTATATTGATTCTGCAGTCTGATGTTTCCTTTGTAAGTGTTCTTTACCTCATCTGAACTCTTGTTGCCTTCAGTTAAAAAGAAGGCTCCTCAGAGCATGTCTAATGCAGGCCGATCAAAGCTGAGCCTGAACCTCTGAGGACAACAGAAACATTGACAAGAATTAACAGCATTAAATCAGAAGAATGACTAAAGACAGCAGGCTCTTTTTCTGGCCTACTCATCTAGAGAGCTTAGTTAACACACATTGGTTTGCTCTCCTGAAAGCTTTTCATTGATTATGGATTTCAGTTTTGATTTTTATGCTGTTTAATGCTTAATGATAAAGTTATTTATTCTGGTATTCAACAGCACTCAAGTTGCATCCCAAATGATGCACTATACACTGTGCACACTATGTACTTATGCACTATGCAATCAACCGTGTGAATTTTCTAAGGTTATTTTGTCATTCAGAATCAGAGTCTGATAGCCCCTCCCCCTCCGCTACATAATTAAATAATGAATATGCTTTTTGTTCTTGTTCAATAAGTCGTTTTACTTTGAAATATGTCACAATTTTGGAGTATAGTTGGTTACAACTTCGCCTTCATGCCGAGTTTAGAGTTTTTTATTTTTTTTGGTAAAGGAAGATGTGTGGATGAGGTAGGACTGCACATCTATAACTGTCATGACTCTGCACAAAATACTCTTTCAAAAGTCTTATCCTGAGACTGGTGAAATGTAATCTAATTTAACTAAATATATAAAACAATTTAATATCTGAACTTCTTTAATAATGCTTCTGCCTTCTCAGCTCTGGTGCGCTGTATTGAGTGTAGAGATTTTGCAGGAGTTTCTGAATTTGACTATGGAAATCTGTCAAGAGCCAGGTGGATATGACACAGAGTTAAGAGCACAGAAATCCAATGCGTGACACTGTAGCATGTTTTATGCTCAGGCTGCAATATGGATTTTGGATGCCTGTCACTATATGTTACAAAATACTGTAATCAAATCATCTGTGTCAGCAAACATCTGTGGAGCCGTGTGGGCAAGAAAAGAGAGACCAATCAAACTAGACACTCTCTGAAAATTAGAAGAGCTCAGAACTTAAAGCATAGCGAAAAAACCCGAAATGATAACTTTAACAAAACAGATGCCATGCAACAAAACAATAAACTTTCTAATCTGAAGAGAAGAGCAATACATGTAGTCCCGCCCCCATACACTGCCCCACCCTCTGTGTGTGGTTTCAGTGACCCGATCGCAAAAAGTTTTAGAGTACTTTAATATGACAACAATGTACTAAAAAATGGAAACGTTTAGCAGACAGATGTCAAATGATCCCCTTTTCCATGGATTCATGAAAATGACTAAAAAGGCTGCCATGCCAGGCCAGTAGTTGGCGATGTCACCTTGCAACTTGTGACTGTGCATATACCTAACAACGCATGAAAAATGACGGCACAGTTTCCAAAGATTTGTATTTTTGTAGTTTACACATAAACGATAACTGTATCATTTTCAAAAACCTGAACTTGGATGTTTACATGACACCATTTTCAACTCAAAACAGAAAACGTATGTGTTTTGGCTGTTCATTTACATGACAGTAGTATTTTGGGGCCTGAAAACGGGTTTCAAAGTGCAAGTTTTTGCATTTTCCTATTTGACTATTTTCCTGTTTGACACTATAAAGCTGTTTTGACACAATCAGTGTTATACAAAGCGCTATACAAATAAAGGTGACTTGACTTGACAATTTTTAAAAAACGCAAAGGAAAAACATTTCTGTTTTTAGTACATCGTTGTCGAGTAAACAAACTTTTGAAAACCGGCTTCAAAGTGTATATGTTTTCAGGCCCCCAAAACGCTATTGGTGTTGTGTAAATGCCCACTTAGACCTCGTTATTACCGGTATTTAGTGCTGACCACTTGTGATCGGCTGATGACCCTTCAGACAACTGGAGAAGCGTTTCTATTCAACAAAACTCATCAAGACCAACTGTAATACATCAAATATCCATTATGTCTGGTTCACCTGTGTTTTACTTCCTCTACACCTTTATCTTGTATCATTTTCAAAAACCTGAACTTGGATGTTTACATGACACCATTTTCAACTCAAAACAGAAAACGTATGTGTTTTGGCTGTTCATTTACATGACAGTAGTATTTTGGGGCCTGAAAACGGGTTTCAAAGTGCAAGTTTTTGCATTTTCCTATTTGACTATTTTCCTGTTTGACACTATAAAGCTGTTTTGACACAATCAGTGTTATACAAAGCGCTATACAAATAAAGGTGACTTGACTTGACAATTTTTAAAAAATGCAAAGGAAAAACATTTCTGTTTTTAGTACATCGTTGTCGAGTAAACAAACTTTTGAAAACCGGCTTCAAAGTGTATATGTTTTCAGGCCCCCAAAACGCTATTGGTGTTGTGTAAATGCCCACTTAGACCTCGTTATTACCGGTATTTAGTGCTGACCACTTGTGATCGGAGAAGCGTTTCTATTCAACAAAACTCATCAAGACCAACTGTAATACATCAAATATCCATTATGTCTGGTTCACCTGTGTTTTACTTCCTCTACACCTTTATCCAAGGAGGTCATAAATCATTTCAAGGTCTATGTGTATTCCTCGTGTATGTTGTCTTGACTTGTCCTACCATAGTCGTCTTGATACTGATTTCTTTGCCTTGTGCATTGCAGCTTTCTATGAACTTTCTAGCATTATACATTATACACAAACACCATACACATCTCTCTAAATTTAGATTTAAATAAATAAATAAACAGAAAACCATCTGCCATCCAGCAGTTAGGATCATGCACTAACCCCCAAATAAATCATGGTGTAATCGGGGCTGTAATTGTAAAACATTCAGAAACAGTTCAATGTTATGACCTCCATCACTGCCATTAATGGACGTAAGTGTTTCCATGTCACCTAGTCAAACTGACAGGAGCAAAATTGCACTTCTACAGCAAAATTAGACATATTTAGGCTGCATAATTGTTTCTTTAGTACTCGGAGCACATGTTTGTCAGTAGACTGATACACCATAAATCATCTGTAGAGCTGCACTTGCTAGTCTGAACAGTCTGTCAACATGACACCTGCCTTAGCAGCCCAAAAACACATTTCATTAGTGAGAAGAAATTGAAGAGGGGAAAAAAGCTTTGCCGACAAATCACTGAAGCAGCTGTCAACACAGGAATTACTAAAACTATTGGGTTCCTTTTGCTAACTGAACCATCTGGTAGTCATAGCACCAGGGAGGGAATTTAAACTGAAACACAGGTGGACTCACAAAAATATATTTTTTAAAAACCACAGTTCAGGTTTCTACTCAGTGGTACGGGCTAAAATTATAAATTTCGCCAGCGTTTAACACTGTCTCTGTCACTTTTTGACTCATAGTGTAATATATATGCTAATTTGCTTAACTCATCAGACTCTCTCCTTGGATTCTTCCTTCTATTAAGGAAAACATGTCTGAGACAATATGAATAGTGGAGGAGTTTGAGAGTTATTCCCAAAGTGAAGTGGGGGGGGGGGGGGGGGG
>NW_015506331.1:26126-27801 GCF_001515645.1 Sinocyclocheilus grahami | reverse complement strand
ATCCCCTTTTCCATGGATTGATGAAAATGACTAAAAAGGGTGCCAGGCCAGGCCAGTAGATGACGATGTCACCTTGCAACTTGTGACTGTGCATATACCTAACAACGCATGAAAAATGACGGCACAGTTTCCAAAGATTTGTATTTTTGTAGTTTACACATAAACGATAACTGTATCATTTTCAAAAACCTGAACTTGGATGTTTACATGACACCATTTTCAACTCAAAACAGAAAACGTATGTGTTTTGGCTGTTCATTTACATGACAGTAGTATTTTGGGGCCTGAAAACGGGTTTCAAAGTGCAAGTTTTTGCATTTTCCTATTTGACTATTTTCCTGTTTGACACTATAAAGCTGTTTTGACACAATCAGTGTTATACAAAGCGCTATACAAATAAAGGTGACTTGACTTGACAATTTTTAAAAAACGCAAAGGAAAAACATTTCTGTTTTTAGTACATCGTTGTCGAGTAAACAAACTTTTGAAAACCGGCTTCAAAGTGTATATGTTTTCAGGCCCCCAAAACGCTATTGGTGTTGTGTAAATGCCCACTTAGACCTCGTTATTACCGGTATTTAGTGCTGACCACTTGTGATCGGAGAAGCGTTTCTATTCAACAAAACTCATCAAGACCAACTGTAATACATCAAATATCCATTATGTCTGGTTCACCTGTGTTTTACTTCCTCTACACCTTTATCTAAGGAGGTCATAAATCATTTCAAGGTCTATGTGTATTCCTCGTGTATGTTGTCTTGACTTGTCCTACCATAGTCGTCTTGATACTGATTTCTTTGCCTTGTGCATTGCAGCTTTCTATGAACTTTCTAGCATTATACATTATACACAAACACCATACACATCTCTCTAAATTTAGATTTAAATAAATAAATAAACAGAAAACCATCTGCCATCCAGCAGTTAGGATCATGCACTAACCCCCAAATAAATCATGGTGTAATCGGGGGTAAAACATTCAAACATTCAGAAACAGTTCAATGTTATGACCTCCATCACTGCCATTAATGGACGTAAGTGTTTCCATGTCAAACTGACAGGCTGACAGGAGCAAAATTGCACTTCTACAGCAAAATTAGACATATTTAGGCTGCATAATTGTTTCTTTAGTACTCGGAGCACATGTTTGTCAGTAGACTGATACACCATAAATCATCTGTAGAGCTGCACTTGCTAGTCTGAACAGTCTGTCAACATGACACCTGCCTTAGCAGCCCAAAAACACATTTCATTAGTGAGAAGAAATTGAAGAGGGGAAAAAAGCTTTGCCGACAAATCACTGAAGCAGCTGTCAACACAGGAATTACTAAAACTATTGGGTTCCTTTTGCTAACTGAACCATCTGGTAGTCATAGCACCAGGGAGGGAATTTAAACTGAAACACAGGTGGACTCACAAAAATATATTTTTTAAAAACCACAGTTCAGGTTTCTACTCAGTGGTACGGGCTAAAATTATAAATTTCGCCAGCGTTTAACACTGTCTCTGTCACTTTTTGACTCATAGTGTAATATATATGCTAATTTGCTTAACTCATCAGACTCTCTCCTTGGATTCTTCCTTCTATTAAGGAAAACATGTCTGAGACAATATGAATAGTGGAGGAGTTTGAGAGTTATTCCCAAAGTGAAGTGGGGGGGGGGGGGGGGGGGGG
>NW_015506331.1:18230-26116 GCF_001515645.1 Sinocyclocheilus grahami | reverse complement strand
GGGGGGGGGGGGGGGGAAGTGTGGGGGTGAGTTTCACGTAGTGCTGAGTGGCTTTCTTTGTTATGCATTATAGTTGTATGAGTCTTAAAGACATAGTTTAGCCAAAAATGGAAATTCTATCATCATATATTTACCTCATCACCTCATCTCAAGATCATCTTTTGTGTTCTGCAGAAGAAAGAAAGCCACACAGGTTTGAAACAACATGAGGGTGAATACATAACGACAGATATTTTGTTTCATGCGTAAATATGTAACATATGATGTATGCACTTATAAAAATATATATTTTAAATTATGTAAATATATTACTATTGTGCATAACTTAGTATTAAAGTATTAGTATTTAATTAGTATTAAATTATCTAAAAAGTGTAATATATATATATATATATATATATATATTGTGGCGAGCTACCCAAGTGCTTATTAGCGTTGTCATGGAGAGGGAGAGGATCCAATTGTTAGGAGGAGGACGGGAAGCCTCCAGGGCGGTGCCGGCCTTTCAGGAGGCCATGGGGTGCTGGCCATTCCAGAGGCCATGGAGGTCCTGGCCATTCTGGAGGCCATGGAGGTGCCGGCCATTCAGGAGGCCATGGAGGATGGGACTTCGTGGCCTTTTCCAGGTTCCCTGACTCGGCCACTATGGCCACGGGCATATGCGCCCACCCCCAAAATTTTCTTTGGGGAAACTAGGTGCCTCCAGGCCAAGATGGGTTCTGGTGTGAGCTCTAGAGGAGCAGAGCTGGCTGACGAAGGTGTTTTGGGCGGACCTTTCCTGGACTCCGGATATGCCGGCGAGCTGGCTGGGACCAGCGGAGACTCGGGAGCCCCAGGAGAGCTGGACGGAAGCAGCGGAGATTCGGGAGACTCAGAAGAGCTGGATGGAACCAGCGAAGATTCAGGAGAGCTTTCTGGAGCGGACTCTGGAGAGCATTCTGGAGCAGATGCCACCGCTTTGGGAGGTTCTGCAGCACAAGCCGCAACCTCGGTAGGAGCTGGGCTTACTAGAGTCATTGGAACTGGTAACGGCACTCCTGGCCTTGACGAGGGATCTTGAGTCACACCAGGACTGAATTTAGGGATCGGAGCCATCACTAGGCTGAGACCATTTCTGGGCTCCAAGACATCCCCTCATACTCCTCCAGTACTCCCAGGGGCACAGGTACGGCGTCCATTTTGGAAGAGGGCTCAGGTGTGGTGGCCATTTCGGTACGAGACTCTGGATGAGGAAGTCTGAGAGAGGGACATTTCTTCAGGGCCTTCCAGAAGGAAATAACCGCAGGATCCACCACTTTTGCTCCCAGGCCTGCGCTGTTTGAAACGTCCTTCCTGGCTCAGCGAAACATGGGTGGATAGGAGTGGACGGAACCATTGGAGAGGCATGTAGATGGTGCTGGTTGGTGGTGAGCTGGAGTGCCCACACACTTCCGGATAGGAATCGAACGACTCTCTTCATTAACTACATCAACAAAGAAATCCGAATAATTTAAATTGAGGACGTAATTAATAAAGTCCGCTACAGGTCTATAACAATCGTAAGGAGTAAGGAATCAAAACAAATTATCATCGTCGAGTCCCATCCGGAAGCAAGCGTTAACCATATGATCGCTCCAGCTCACCAGTTGAAAAACACTCCGCCACATATCACTCCAAAGTCCGTCCACCCTGCTGGATGTTGAACAGCTTATCCTCAGCCCAGTTCATTTTGAGTGGTTCAGTCATCTGTCACAGGTTGTGCTGAGAAGCCAGGCAAATGACACAGCAGGTAAAGTCCAAAACTCACAGTTTAATAATGGACTCAAAACTCAGGCAGATTAACAATGGAAAACACAATCTAGTATGTTAGTTTAGTTAACGGTGACCGAACCCGAGTGACAGAAAGGGAGCAACTTAAATAATAGACAGATTAGGATAATTAACTAAACACAGTGTTACGAATCCGGTTCATGGACTTCCGTCCAATTGCCACCAGAGGTCGCTCTTCCATTTTAGTGACTCTCTCACTACACAGACTTTCACATGTCACACATGTCTACATTTTCCAGCAGCCATTTCACTAATCACACGTTCACCTGAAACCAATCACACACACACTATATAACACCCACTCAGATCCTGTTCAAACTGCCGAGTATTGTTTTAGCATTTATGCTGTTTAGCGTAGCTACTTTACGGAGCCAGTTCCCAGTCCTTGATTACGTTTTCTAGTTCTAGTTTCCATAGTCTAGTCAAAGTCTTCGATTGCCTGTTTCCTGATCTTTTTCCTGTGTATCTTGGATTTACCCTTTGCCTTGCTGCCTTGCTGTAATTGGATTACCCCTCTTGTCAAGTCCTTTGGATTATGTTCGCCGTTGATTGACCGACGCCTGTTTATCGACCTACGCCTGTTTATCGGATTACTCTTGTGTCTTGCCCTCAATATACCTGTTGCCATTGTCTGACCCTCGCCTGTTTCTGACCATCCTATGAATAAAGCTTTGCAAATGGATCCATACGTCTCTCGTCCCTGTCACCTCGTTACACACAGGTGATCAAGGTAAACTAATAAGGCTAAACGAGACCAGGAACATATTATATTATATAACCAAATAAGGGAATACAGGAACTAAAACAAAACAGAAGACAGGAAAACACAGAAACAAGGTGTCCTTGACAACTAAAAGGGTGATATTAATTTTAGATTTCATTACTTGCTAGTATTTTTGGTGACAGAGGAAAAAAGTTGTCAGTTGCAAAAAGAGGTATTGTGTTTTTGAATACACTGTGTATAGGATTTGATTAAGTACTGTGTGTGTGTGTTATTTGGAAGGAATTGTCTATTCTTGTGCATGCAAGAAGTCAACAGGAGGACACAATCTATTGTCACATGTTGGTTTCTGTTTAGTTCCTGTCTGTCATTATTTGGTTTGTTTCAGATTTTGGACTTTAATCCCCGCTTTTCCTCAGGTCTCTGTAGTGGTGTTGTGATGCGTCATATTCACGCACAGTGGTGATGAGAGAACGTGCTTGAGAAACAGTTTCTAAACAATAAAAGTGTAGCCATCCACTAAGTAATTATATATAAATAAATAGTTTTTTACCGATGCAAATATGTTAGAAACGATGTATCGTGATACAAATGCCAACTTGTATCTGATGCACACTTTTAAAACGGATGCATCTCATCAACTTTTTTTGCAGATGCACCGAGAGAATCGGTGAATCTTCCCATCCCTACTACACAGACTTTCACATGTCACCCAGCAGCCATTTCACTAATCACACGTTCACCTGAAACCAATCACACACACACTATATAACACCCACTCAGATCCTGTTCAAACTGCCGAGTATTGTTTTAGCATTTATGCTGTTTAGCGTAGCTACTTTACGGAGCCAGTTCCCAGTCCTTGATTACGTTTTCTAGTTCTAGTTTCCATAGTCTAGTCAAAGTCTTCGATTGCCTGTTTCCTGATCTTTTTCCTGTGTATCTTGGATTTACCCTTTGCCTTGCTGCCTTGCTGTAATTGGATTACCCCTCTTGTCAAGTCCTTTGGATTATGTTCGCCGTTGATTGACCGACGCCTGTTTATCGACCTACGCCTGTTTATCGGATTACTCTTGTGTCTTGCCCTCAATATACCTGTTGCCATTGTCTGACCCTCGCCTGTTTCTGACCATCCTATGAATAAAGCTTTGCAAATGGATCCATACGTCTCTCGTCCCTGTCACCTCGTTACACACAGGTGATCAAGGTAAACTAATAAGGCTAAACGAGACCAGGAACATATTATATTATATAACCAAATAAGGGAATACAGGAACTAAAACAAAACAGAAGACAGAAAAACACAGAAACAAGGTGTCCTTGACAACTAAAAGGGTGATATTAATTTTAGATTTCATTACTTGCTAGTATTTTTGGTGACAGAGGAAAAAAGTTGTCAGTTGCAAAAAGAGGTATTGTGTTTTTGAATACACTGTGTATAGGATTTGATTAAGTACTGTGTGTGTGTTATTTGGAAGGAATTGTCTATTCTTGTGCATGCAAGAAGTCAACAGGAGGACACAATCTATTGTCACATGTTGGTTTCTGTTTAGTTCCTGTCTGTCATTATTTGGTTTGTTTCCTGCTCATTTAGTTAATCATCATTCATTAGTTTCCACCTGTGTTGTATTAATCATCTCGTTTGCTCCTTGGTTTGCCTTCCTTATAAGCCCTCAGTTTCGGTGTCTTCTTTGTCCTGTATTAATGTTATTTTCAATGGTTTATGTGGTTGATGCTGATTAAAAAAAATTCTCCTTTACTCCTACTCCTTCGTCGCGCGCTCACTACAACCACAACCGTGTGACACCTATCAGCACAAAACACTGACCACTTCATCTGGTGCTAGAATCTACAGCGCTGCTTCGTTCAACACAAGCCTCGGACTGCTACACTGCAACAAACAAGGAAGTTAAAAAGCTTTTCTGTTAGTCACCTCCCCTGCCCTCAGAGCAGCCTCATTATTTCCCTCATGTAACCACAGCGGATGATTCAGGTCCCTTCTACCAGCGCTTCTATTCATTGCTTTTTTCCTCTATATTACACTCACAATGTGATTATAGTCCCTGGGTTTAAATTGTTTTGAAGTCTGTCATTGTGACAGACATGTGAGATTCTGGGGTTTGGGATGAGGGTACACAATTATTTAAGCAGCATTTCACATCTTCACTGTCCCTTATGAGGATAAAAACAATCCTTTTAACTTGATCTTGAAAGACAAAATATATTTTCCATGATGCTCCGGAGTGCGTGGACACATTTGCAGAGGTCCAATGCAAATTTCAGAGAAAAAATGCAGTAACGGTCTGCATTTAACGACACCATGCTGTGGTATATAGTCCATGTGCTTTAACTTTGAGACAATTTATTTGCTAGTAAAAGCTACTATTAAGTAGTATTAAAGCTATTATTAATAAACCATATATGAGTTTATCTAAATTTGCAGTACCACTTTTTGATAAAAATTGTTCCCAAGGATAAGAATGTATTTTAAAAAGGGACAAGCACTACTTCCTGTTTCAAGGAAATTCATTATCATAGGAAAGAAAACTGCCCTAGTCATGCAATTTCCCATAGACTTTAAGGGCTGTTAAGACTTTTAAAAAATTAAGCAAAGCCACTGTTTTGTAGCTGTATAAACTAGTTTTGGATCTAAAGTATTCCTGGCTTTGGTTAACCCTAGTACTGGAATAATTCCCAATGGCAAGTTTAACTTTTTAGATGAGTCCTTTAAAATGTTAATGAAATTACATAATTGGGATATGTTCCATGCAAATGTGGATGTTCATCTGAGAGTTCTCAGTAGAAGAGCTTCAACAACTTCAAATGGTGTAAATCAGCTTTTATACGGTAAATACAGCAAAACCAATACCTGATGACAACAGAATTTAAAGACTACCTTCATATAAATGGCTTCCTCCATTAACTAATATATACAAAATGACAAAACGTATCTATTCCTTACAACAAAAGGGGACGCAATTCACTGTTGCTCCTAAAAGAACAAACAAGTACCACAAAAGTAGACTGTATTATTAGAGTAAATAGTAACTAGTTGTGGTTGCACTAAACCAGGGGTAGGCAAGTTCAGTCCTAGAGAGCCGCAGTCCTGCTGAGTTCGGCTCCAACCCTAATCAAATACACCTGAACAAGCTAATCAATTTATTCAGGATTACTAAGGCTATAGGCAGGTGAGTTTTGTTTTCAGGGTTGGAGCTTAACTCTGCAGGACTGCGGCTCTCTAGGACCGAACTTGCCTACCCCTGCACTAAACTAATTACTTGATGGTTGCACCATTAAACTTTGGTGGAAAGTCTGTTTGTTTACTCATAGGGAATATTTTTCACAAAAGTTTAATGGTGCAACCCTCAAGTAATTAGTTGTGTGCAACCAAACAGTAAATATTTTGTGAGTAAACAAAATATTTGCTGAAGACTGAGATCAGGAGTAACAGCCCTATTTTGGATATGTAGTATTCAGGAGATTTAAGAAAGTTCTGGTAACAAATTACATTAGGTTAGTTAATAGGTAACATTAACAATAAGTAATACATTTATTTTAGTATTTTATTAACTAACGTCAACAAATAGTAATAATTTGTTAATGTTAGTTAATAAAATACTACTGTTCATAGTTAGTTCATGTTTGAGCAAATCTATTAAATAATATTAACTGATACAACTTATGATTTTAATAATGTAGACTATTAGTAAAAGTTGACGTTAACATTAACTAAGATGAATACATATTTTAGAAGTATTTTTATTGTTAGTTTGCATTAACTAATGCAACCTTATTGTAAAGTGTTACCAAAGTTATACCAGAGTTCTTCAGATGATTGGTTTCTGGTCTTTTAAAAGCATTAATGTTAGTTAATAAAATACTACTGTTCATAGTTAGTTCATGTTTGAGCAAATCTATTAAATAATATTAACTGATACAACTTATGATTTTAATAATGTAGACTATTAGTAAAAGTTGACGTTAACATTAACTAAGATGAATACATATTTTAGAAGTATTTTTATTGTTAGTTTGCATTAACTAATGCAACCTTATTGTAAAGTGTTACCAAAGTTATACCAGAGTTATACCAGAGTTCTTCAGATGAGTGGTTTCTGGTCTTTTAAAAGCATCATTACATGAATGGCTTTCCAAACAACTAGAGAGGAAGAAAGGTAAAACTTAAAAATGATCAGGTACTGCATTAAAACTTGGTAACACTTTATTTTATGGACCAATTCTTTCTATTAACTAGTTATTGATTAGCATGCGGATTACTAGCATATTGGCTGTTTATTAGTACTTATAAAGCAGATATTAATGCCTTATTCTGCATGACCATATTTTATGTTATTTAATCCAAAACTCATACCTAAATTTAACAGCTACCTTACTAACTATTAATAAGCAGCAAAGTTTATTAAAGCAAAACTCATAGTTAATAGTTAGTTAATAGTGAGAATTGGTCACCAAACTAAAGTGTGACTTAAATTATTTTTTGGTTCTAACTGGAACCTGTGTTTTCGAGTGGTTTGTATGGCTTCGGAAACTCTGGAGTATATGGCAAATAGCAGCTTGGCCATCTTGCTAAACGTCTACTTTTGTGTTCCACAGAAGAAATATTGGTTATTATTAGCATGAGAGTAAATGATGACGGAACTTTAATTTAAATCTGCTTAAAGGTGACAGACTTACTTGTTATACAAGCAAGATGAGTCGGTGTTCCACACTGAATTGCTCCAAAAGCCATTAGCCATGCTCTGGAGTGTTGACATTTTGCTCCGAGCTCCGATGAGAGGTAATCAGAATTCTGGTGGGGGCAAACGTACGCCTCTGGCAGACAAGAGCTGGTTGACTCTGCACGGGTTAGTTTGGGATGAGGATGAGTAAAACTACCGAGTGTTTGGTACTTCAGCTGTGAAGAGCACATGATGACCCTTCAAACCTGATTTTCTTTTCCTTGGGATGGAAAAGATTATATCACTTATTTTTGAGCTATTATGTCAAAATTGTCCATTTTGAAGCAAGACTGTACTATTGTAGATGACAAATAATGCTTTACTGTGTAGTTTACTGGTTATGTCACTGGTGTTACTTGTTCAAACCGGTTCAACCTTCATGTCATTGATGTAAATTAAAATCATTCAGTGATTTTGACATAATCAGCTGGTACTGTTAGTTGTTATTGCAGTAACTAATGTAATCCTATTACCAATATTCCACCATTACAAAAATAAATACATAAATATATGAATTACTATAATATAATAACTTTTACTCAAGTTATTATAAGAAAAATGGCTGAGAGTTTAATTTAGACTGAAGTTGCAGCCCTGCAATTTCAAACAGTTTTTTT
>NW_015506331.1:0-18137 GCF_001515645.1 Sinocyclocheilus grahami | reverse complement strand
ACACACACACACACAGTACCAACAAAAAATGGTTTTAAGTCAGTTACTTCTTCTATATATTTCACTAATTTGTCCCACATTATTTGTGCTACGGATATTTTGATCATGACGGGTTTAGTGTGTTGATGGATATAACAATGTAAATCTGCTACACATGCTTCTGCTGAGCAAATATGGACTCACTTCTGCCAATATATACATAGACGCACTGCTGTGAGCATCTAAGATATGCTGTTGCTGCATGAGTAGACATGCATAAATACCGTAGCATATCTAGACAGGTGGAGCTGGGAGAGGTGGAGGGTTTCTCAAATTAGATCTGTGATTTTTGCATGGCAGACCATAAAATGGATGCAAAAATCACACAAACTTACATTGAATGGATAATAATGTAATTGAAACTAAAGGCTGGGCTCTGTTTTCTAAGCAACACCCTTCTACCGCACACGGCAGCTTAGCCTTGAGCTGCTAAAGGAAAAGCACCACTCACATTTCTTACAAAAAATGTAAAAGTTTGCTCTGAAAGTGGGTTTGCCTGATCTCTACGGTCTAAAGCATAGTGCAGTGTGTCTGAATATATCCACCTAAATTTAGGAGCACTGTTTGAACTTGACCATGGCAAGTGCTCCAGTTTCTCAAACGATTCCAGTACGATTTCCAAGATGAAATCTGCTCTTCACACATTCACACAGGAGTTTAGAAAAATATTTTTTGTGGTTAACCTTGCAAATAATAACACTGAATTTTGTTCTTATTAGTGTCTCTAATGACTTTCAGAGTCTTAACGGCAGGACAACGTCCCCTCATTAAGGCTGTAATTACAAACACGCAATTTTTCAATTTTCCCATCAACATTCCCTGATATCTTGTGGTTTCATCTTCCTCCACTTGCCTGAGGTCGATCTGTGCCAGCCCGGCCTGTAGATGTTTCTAATAGAAGTACAGGAACGGCACCCAGCTGAGACCTGACCTAAAGGAAAGTTTGAAAAAGATTCATTAGCGTTTAGCGAAGAGTGAAACTTTTGTTGTACCTCATCGCTCTACTTTATTCTTCAGTTCCTTGAGAGATCGCCAAGCCTAAAATAGCTGAAGTGTGACAGTCACCATAAGGACCTACACAAAATAAAGAAGACTTTGTTTCATTAATTTATGTGGTGTGGTTTTAAGGTTAGCTTGGTGGGTGAGTGTGTATGCTGTGAGTGGGAAGACGTTGTACTGCCTCACAGCCTCGGGTACGAAATCTGGACTTCATAAAAGCAAGGGAGAGTGTAGTGTGATGTCCTCAGGTCCAAAAGTAAATCCATTTTTAGCAAGCATCCCTGGTGTATCTAATGAAAAGTATCTGGTTCCCAAACATACAGTTTGTGAAAATCTCTTTATGTATGTTCTCTGTTAAATTCATGATCATGAAAAATGCATGAATTAGTTGAAAAATAGGCTATTATTTTGGCTAATGTGAGTGTCTAAGCTTAACTGGTTTGAGCTGGTCTCTCAACCTAGGGTGCCTTTTTTGTAAGCATTGTTAGCCAACTATGGTCACAAGTTCTGCTGTTTCTAACATCATTCAATGACTCAGCATTTGAAGCATCCCTGGTGTATCTAATGAAAAGTATCTGGTTCCCAAACATACAGTTTGTGAAAATCTCTTTATGTATGTTCTCTGTTAAATTCATGATCATGAAAAATGCATGAATTAGTTGAAAAATAGGCTATTATTTTGGCTAATGTGAGTGTCTAAGCTTAACTGGTTTGAGCTGGTCTCTCAACCTAGGGTGCCTTTTTCGTAAGCATTGTTAGCCAACTATGGTCACAAGTTCTGCTGTTTCTAACATCATTCAATGACTCAGCATTTCCCAATTGCTTACATCACAGTGAAGGATATGTTTTGGGTGGGGTTAGCATGTTGCTAAGCTAGATGTGATACTTTAATGACCATAATGATCTAAAAAACACCACAATTGGCCAGAAGGATTCTTAGAGGGGAGCCTGGTTTCTGAATCAGCCTTCATGTTGTGGGCCATGTTAGAGCAAGTCCTGTCTAATAAGAGATATAATCGGCTGCACATGGCCCTGCAGCCACCAGGGGAGCCCATGTCAGGGGTTCAGACAGTAATATGTGGTAACAATATCTCTGATAAATCATGACTCGGTGTGATTCTTTTGAGAATTTTCCAAAGACGGTATCTATTTGGGATTTAGAGTAGAGCAAGAGAAGCAATAGGGGGCATAAAAATTATATATCAGGATCTATCAAATGAAACTGAGGGATCTATTAACTGAGCTGGTGATTTGGGGGAAAAGGTCATGCAGTTTAATGAGAATAAAATTGCATTTTCCAGTTTGCAAATCTGTGTGTCATTATGAGCAACTGTGGATAGTTTTTCAATTGCCATTATATTTCTCAATTTTTGGTAATTATGGCTTTTTTGTAGGGCGGGTGCATGCAAGAGAAAACTTTTCTAAAATAATGTTTTTTTTAAAGCACTGAGAGAGTGAAGTTATACCTCTTCAGAAGCTTCTTAGAAATTTGTCTCAAGAAGTAAATGTATTTAGTATGGCAGTTTCTAAATTGAGCACAGCTTCAGTTCTGATTAATTGAAGGATTTGTGACCTTGATGTGTTTTACAGAAACAAGTGATTAAAGCACCATTAAATAGAGGGTTTCCTTTTAAAAAGAACATGGTGTGAATATTGTTTACCCCGAAAACATAATTTGTCAGTCATTTCCACAAAACAGGTACACCGGCTTGTGTGCATGAATATTCTCCTTGCTTTTAACTCGTTTGAACTGAAAAGGTGCAGGAAAATAATACTTAGACACATGATTAGAAATGAACAGAATTGGCATGATTCTGATTATTTAAAATAAAGCGTAAAGAAATTATATTAAAGTGATGATGCAAACCAATATACCACAATCACTCTCATCACAATGTTCCCACGATAACTCAGGGCAAGTGCATTACTGGAGCTCAGCTGATTAGAGTTAACGGCTGTCACAACTACACTGCTCACAAACACTCAAAGACGAAGAAGTTTCATAAAGTCTATAATCCAACACTCAGGGTAGCATAAACATTGACAAGATCGGACAAACTAGAGCTGAACACTATACGGAACTTAAATACACAGACCAAAAAAGGATAATTAACTACACACACCTGAACAAAATGACACAATTAACTCAATGAGGGGGAATGGTGCATGAGGAAAACAAAGTCCAAGCTGAATAGCATGTGACAGTGGCGAATAATATAATCAAGATTTTATGAAGCACTGCAGTACAAAAAAAACATTTTCTCAATCAGTATTTTTCTCTTCTAAACATCTCTAGAACTAGAAGCATTTATTTGAGAAGCAATTTATTTTTCATTTGTTAATAACTTTTATTAGATTTATAACAAGATAAACAAAGTCCAAGCTGAATAGCATGTGACAGTGGCGAATAATATAATCAAGATTGTATGAAGCACTGCAGTACAAAAAAACATTTTCTCAAATAGTATTTTTCTCTTCTAAACATCTCTAGAACTAGAAGCATTTATTAGAGAAGCAATTTATTTTTCATTTGTTAATAACTTTTATTAGATTTATGCTTAAAACAAGATAAAGTACTTGCCAATGGGGTAAGGAAAAACGTGAAAACTATAGTCTTAATATTTTATGCAGTTTCGCTATGCAAAAGCAATTATGTTACGTTTTCCACATCATATCAGGCTTTTGTATTGTAATATCCATAGAACCAAAAACAATACAGTTCTAAATAAATGCACAAAGACAAGCCAAGACAATGAATGGAGCGGACGAAGAAACATAGCATGACACTGGACAAAATTAATTTTATTATGTCAATCAAGTTGATTATTAGAAATTCTACATGAGTTTGAAGGTTTGAATGTCTTTCTATGTGTATATCCATATGTAATCTGTTATACAATGGTGAAGTCAGTAATAAAACAGGCCGCTGTCCCTGTGACATGATCATGACTCAGCACTCTGTCCCTGCTGGAAGCTCTTTTAGAGGAGCCAGTCTCATGTTGTCAAAATGAGAAGTCACCATAAAACTGCTATAAGAGGATAATAAATTTTAGCACACTATAAAATCTTACTGGTTGAACTTAAAAAATGTCTGAATTAAAAATGCTTAGAAATACTTTGGTCATCAAGTTCACCTAATGTGGTCTTTTTAACAAGTTAAATGAACAGTTTAACCATGTTAATTAGTTGCAGATAGATTGAATTCAGCTCTCTTATTCATGTGGGATCTTGTTTTATATGTAATCTGTTATACAATGGTGAAGTCAGTAATAAAACAGGCCGCTGTCCCTGTGACATGATCATGACTCAGCACTCTGTCCCTGCTGGAAGCTCTTTTAGAGGAGCCAGTCTCATGTTGTTAAAATGAGAAGTCACCATAAAACTGCTATAAGAGGATAAGAAATTTTAGCACACTATAAAATCTTACTGGTTGAACTTAAAAAAATGTCTGAATTAAAAATGCTTAGAAATACTTTGGTCATCAAGTTCACCTAATGTGGTCTTTTTAACAAGTTAAATGAACAATTTAACCATGTTAATTAGTTGCAGATAGATTGAATTCAGCTCTCTTATTCATGTGGGATCTTGTTTTATTTTGTTTGTTTGTTTGTTTGTTTGAATTGAAAGGACAACAAAGAATGGATTCTGATAAGTTAATGAACACATTCCCATAAGTTCCAAGCATATATACATAAATACTGACATACAGAAATAAATAAATGAATAAATAAATAACTGCAAGGATTTACTCAACTTTGTACTTTGTTGTTTAAGAAATGCAGACATCTCCCACAATAATGCTAATTTCAGTTTGTTATTTATAGAATCTGTCATCTCCGTCCCTTGCCTTTTCCTTTGTTTGTTTGAATTGAAAGGACAACAAAGAATGGATTCTGATAAGTTAATGAACACATTCCCATAAGTTCCAAGCATATATACATAAATACTGACATACAGAAATAAATAAATGAATAAATAAATAACTGCAAGGATTTACTCAACTTTGTACTTTGTTGTTTAAGAAATGCAGACATCTCCCACAATAATGCTAATTTCAGTTTGTTATTTATAGAATCCGTCATCTCCGTCCCTTGCCTTTTCCTTGTAGCAGCCCACTGCAGAGAAGATTATATTTTAATTTGGCTGGATGGGAAACGCAAGGAGAGCTATTGACTTAAGCTGAAAAGTGCAGAGCCAGGAACATGAAATTCTCCTTAAGGTCGTCCTCAGAGTATTGTGGGAACTCTTAGCAAGGCTTTTTGAAAGGGAGAGGGGAAAGCTTGTGCCATACTGTAGTTTTAATATATCCTGTTCTCCTCATAGAAAATGGACACACATATTCCAACTGGCTTTTGCTTAAGCTTGTGAGAAATTGAACAACTGTTCTTTAATAACGCTCATTAAATCCCTCCATCTGTAACCACACTTGACTTGTACTCATGGATTCTTTTGTACTCATTTATGTTATTGACAAGTGACACTGAATAGATGTAATTGAATCAAAAAGACTATAAATGAAATATTCTAGAGTGAATGCAAGCATTTGAGTCTGTCCTTCAGGCTGAAGAGGTATTGTCAGTCAACCATGGAAGTATTTGTGCATAGCGAGTCTTTACCATTCAGATGTCTATTCCGGGTGAATCATTTCAGCGAGCATCTTGTAATTCAAAGCACCTGAAATATTCTCAGTGAGATTTTTTCAAAGGCTAAATGAATGGCACTTAGATTTATTTTACTGGTGATGTTATGTAGTGGAGATGTTTTAGTTTATCTGCATATGTACAGAGATGCACTGAGCTACAGTAAAGCATCTCTCCTCAACGTTTCAGCTTAGTGCAAGTTTGCTGCTTGCTTGCTTGCTTGTACAAAAATGTGTTTATTGTGGCCACAAATTAAGAATTTGTTCCCTCATTTTAATTAAATTGGGCCATGTTAGAGCAAGTACTATCTAATAAGAGATAGAATTGGCTGCACATGTCAGGGGTTCAGACAGTCAATTTATAAATTGAGGGATCTTCCAATCATGTTTGTTTGAAAGGCCAGGAAACCCAGTTCAGTCGTTCCATGTCTGTCCACTTCTAATAAGAATACCCGTATCTATTCTATTGCTTTTCATATGTCTGCTTCAGGACACATGTCTGATTCAGAGCCTGTACAATCCCACGAGCTCAGGAAAAGATGCCGGTTAACCTCTGTCAGACTCTGTCCCGTGTTTTGTGAGTATTTTTCTGTGATCCAGTTTCTGTCTCCCACGTATTCTGTTAATTTCCTCCCAGGTGTTTCCCATGTTTAATTTCCTATGATTCCAGGTGTGTCTCCTTAGTCCCTCGTCATCCTGTGTTTAAAAGTCTGAGTCCTTTTAGTTGGTGTTGTCCGGTATTGTTTATGTCAACTCCCTTGTGCTACGTGTGATTCCCCGCGTTTGAAATAAACTCCTTGGCTTGTACTCCTGGTCTCCTGGTTTCCTCGTTCCGTGCTCCTCACAGTAGCAACCCGTGACAGAATACCGGACCCAAAAAACAAAAGTAAGCAGCACCCCTTCTCCTCGTTTTTCTTTTTTCCCGTTTTTTGAAAGTTTTTTGTTTCCTGGTTTTTCCCCCTGCGGCATGGAGATCGCTCCTCGTTTCCTCGCCATATCCCGCCAAGATTTCCCCTTCTGCGAGTACGCCAGGGAGTTCTGCAAGCTCGCCGCGGTGATGGCTTTAGAGGGTGCCGTCCTTAATCAGCTGTTCTGGCTCGGGGCCTACTACCATCGCCCCGGTTTATGTCAACTCCCTTGTGCTATGTGTGATTCCCCACGATTGAAATAAACTTATTGGTTTGTACTCCTGGTCTCCTGGTTTCCTCGTTCCGTGCTCCTCACAGTAGCACCCCATGACAGAATACCGGACCCAAAAAGAAAAAAAAGAAAGGACTTTTCTTCACGTTTGTTTTTGTTTTCCTTGGTTCCCCTATGGAAATTGCTGCTCGCTTCTCCGCCCTAGCTCGCCTCGATCTCCCCTTCTACGAGTATGCCAGGGAGTTCGGTAAACTTGCCGCGGTGACGGCGTTAGAGGACGCCGTCCTTAATCAGCTGTTCTGGCTCGGGGCCAACTACCATCGCCCCGTGGACCTCCCAGACACCACTGGGCTAAGTTGGAGGGAAGGTGTCTGGTGAGTGTCCGGTCCTGAGCCAGAACCAGTCCGCCGCCGTCTGCAGCTGACTCAAGTCAGCCGGTAGTTCCCGAGTCAAGTCAGCCGGCAGTGCATATGGCAAGCCCAAACGGACGTTAATGTGGCAAGCCCGCCGGGCGATAATATGGCAAGCCCGTCATGCGTTCATGAGGCTCCAGTGTCGGCTCCAGCCCCAGAGCTCGCTCCAGTGTCTGCTCCAGCCCCAGAGCTCGCTCCAGTGTCGGCTCCTCGAGCTGACTAAAGTCAGCCGGTAGTTCCCGAGTCAAGTCAGCCGGCAGTGCATATGGCAAGCCCAAACGGACGTTAATGTGGCAAGCCCGCCGGGCGATAATATGGCAAGCCCGTCATGCGTTCATGAGGCTCCAGTGTCGGCTCCAGCCCCAGAGCTCGCTCGTGTCGGCTCCAGCCCCAAAACTCACTCCAGTGCCAGCTCCTCGAAAGCGCTTTGCTGTGCCTGCTCCTCCAGAGCACCCTCCAGTGTCAGCACCACGTAAGTGCTACCCTGATCCCCAGTTAAGCCCACGGAGGGCTCCTGATCCTGAGTATAGCCCAGGAAGGGCTCCTGATGCCGAGTATAGCCCACGGAGGGCTCTTGATCCCGAGTTAAGCCCAGGAAGGGCTCCTGTTCCCGAGTATAGCCCACGGAGGGCTCCTGATACCGAGTATAGCCCACGAAGGGCTCTTGATCCCGAGTTCAGCCCAGGAAGGGCTCCTGCTCCCGAGTTCAGCCCAAATAGGGCTCCTGATCCCCAGTTGAGCCAAGGAAGGGCTCCTGATTTCCCGTTTAGCCCAGGGAGGGCTCCTGTTTCCCCGTTAAGCCCAGGGAGGGCTCCTGGCCCCAAGTACAGCTCCATAAAGGCTGCTCCGCCATTGCCTCCCGAGTCCCCTGCTCCACCGTGGCCTCCTGAGTCCCCTGCTCCGCGTTGGCGCCCCGAAGGGGTACTGTTCTGGAGGTCCACTGTCCCGTGTCTGTCCTGAGGGACCTCCAGAGCTCCCACCCCCCCTCGGATGTTATATGGCGTGAGGACACACCTTCCGGTGGGGGCGTTATGTCAGACACTGTCCCCTGTTTTTTGTGTGTTTTTCTGTGACCCAGTTTCTTTCTCCCGCATATTCTGTTAATTTCATCCCAGGTGTTTTCCATGTTTAATTTCCTATGATTCCAGGTGTGTCTCCTTAGTCCCTCGACATCCTGTGTTGAGTCATTTTAGTTAGTGTTGTCCGGTATTGTTTATGTCAACTCCCTTGTGCTACGTGTGATTCCCCACGATTGAAATAAACTCCTTGGTTTGTACTCCTGGTTTCCTCTTTCCGTGCTCCTCATAATAGCAACCTGTGACAACCTCAGCCCATAGGAGGAGGCTGAGCAAGAAGAGACGGTCCTCAGCGGCTCTAACCCCTCACCCTGAGTCCACTCTACTGTTGGCTCCAGCCCCTGAGTCCGCTCCAGTGTTGGCTCCAACCAATGAGCACAGTGCAGAGATGGCTCCATTCCCGAAGTTCAGTAATGAGTTTGCTCCAGTCTCAGTTCTGTACCAAGCCCGTTCCGGCTCCAAAAGTCGGTGTCAATGCCATTTCTCTCTCTAAATCTATATGGGAGTCAGCTTGTGCCTTTGTAATAACTCACCATTTAAGTCCAGTCCTTGAGTCCATACGAGAATTCCTTCCAGACCGTAAACCCACTTCAGAACACAGCCCCGGGTCGGTTCCGGCCTCTGACCAGAGTCCAGTGATGGCCCCAGCCTTTATCTCTAAAATACTTACCAATAAGTACATATCACTGCAGTTTCCAAAAGAAATGAACACTAGAGGCAGTAAAACTCCGACACCTTTTAGTCCTTTTCACACAAATTTACAGAGTTTCGATTAATAAAGTGTAATTTTTGCACAATTACATGAAGAATATTATGTTATGACTTTGAATGTTCGCATCACACATATCCAGCTTCATATCTATGGGTTTTCATAGACGGTAGGTTTGTTCGGTAGCTCACTGAGTACGGAGATATACTTGAGAGGTGAGGAGCTCCGGTTCGAATCCCATGTAACTATGGTTTGACAAATCAGTTCAAATCTGCACATAAGGAAGTTAAAATGGCACGGTTCTGCAAAAATGTGAACAATTCTGTGTTTTTCTGTCAAGATGGGGTGCTGTGTGTACATTAATGAGGGAAAAAAAATTAACTTAGCAAATTTTAGCAAATGGCTGCAATATAACAAAGAGTGAAAAATTTCTGAATACTTTCCGCACCCACTGTATATCAGTTTTGCATTTGTTAACACTACCGGGTAGGTTCAGGGTTGGGTTTGGTGTAGGACATATTTCCAACACGATAGAGCATTAACTTTTAGCAACAGTCCCCGGATATTTAAATTCTGAACCGCCGCAATACGTACCTGAAGCAACATAATAAAAACACAGCAATACATACCTATATCAATGTGATAAAAATGTGCCAGGGTTCACGTATTGAACCCGTGTTTTAGCGCCACTCAGTGGACATTTCTCACAACACTAGCCAAGTCTTCCCCAAAATAGACATCGCTCATTAAGATTTAGTGGATCAGTGTGGTAAGAAGATAGTGCCAAGACTGTCAAAAGATGTGTGGCATGAACAAATATGCACTTGAAGGTTCTGCCAAGGCCAGTTCATCAGCCAACACTGACCGGTTGACACAAGCTCTTCACATCAGGGGTTTGAGGAAATGAAGCCACTTGCTGACTCTCTGGTCCTCTTAGCATCTATGACATAATGCTCTACAATTGTTTCTCATTGCATCTTGTCTCCAACCTTGGATGCTTTACCTTTCATAAAAAAATAAAAATAAAAACTTTAAATTTGTACATTGACCTTGTATTTAATGTTAACTGCCCATGCATCAGTAACATGATTTATCCATATTAATTTTGTACAGATCATTGCAGTCACCAAAGTTAATAACAGTAAAGCTACTACTAAATCAGAAATTATCCCAGCTCCCAGCTCCCAGCACCCACAAAAATATGTGACTTAATCTCTCTTCACATTTACAGTGACTGCAGAAAGCTTTCATGCTGAATTCTTCCCTTATACCAGTCATTAAAAATTTTTACTTTAAGTATCATCTAATGCTCTAGTCAGTAGCTGTGTTATAATAACATGGAGCAGCCTGTGCTTCAGATCTCCAAAATGATTCCACAAACTTTCTACCAGTAAAACCACAAAGGTACAATCACATTTTCGTTGGTAGACAAATTTTCACAGGCTAAATCCAGTCATTTCAGTAGGAATCTATGCGATCGTGAATATCATGTGAAGGTGAAAGTTTTCCCAACTCAGATTGTGCAATAGGATTAAGTTACCTTTATGGCAATACTTTGTTTTAATGACCATTTCTCACTATTAACTAGCATGCATATTACTAGAATATTGGCCATTTATTAGTATTTATAAAGCACATATTAATGCCTTATTCTCCATGAACATATTTTAGATCCCTTAATCTTCTCATATCTAAAACCCAACAACTACCTTACTAACTATTAATAAGCAGCAAATTAGGAGTTTATAGTGATAATTAATCTTTAGGTAATAATGAGAATTGGACCTTAAAATAAAATGTGATCCATTTTGGATAAAGCATTGTCAGCTGCTTTTTCACTCTGCCTTTATTTTACAATGTCCTTGTTAAACATGTTACATGTAATTACTATTGTAAAGTATTACAAGCCCGCCGGCCGCCGCTCACTCTAGACCTCCGGCCGCCGCTCACTCTAGCCCATCGTGTGTGATGCTGTTTTTCGTTTGTGAAAGCAAAACTACTTTGTTTGGCCTCCAAAGGAGGACATGACTAGAAATCAGTGGTTAAGTTGTATTTACAACACTGTTCCAGAACAGTTCAACCCAAATATCCAGATGTGTGCAGCGCATTTTATGGAGGACTGTTTCCAGATCCTGACTACAATGCCGGCTGTTCTGACTCACAGACTGTAAGTACGTTTTTTTGTATTTAAAGAATTTGCCACTGACGATTCAAACGTGAGTTTTGAGCAGTGTGGAGTAGCGCTTGTTGTTTGTCATTTCTCCAATCACAAATGCAGACATGGTTTTATGTTTACGCGGTGCGATGCAACATGTAAAAAGACAGTATATGTCATTATAATCAGTAATTATGTCCCCACTGGATGCAACAAATGCCTCGTTTATATTGGGTTTTAATGTTTTTGTCTAGTCGCTCCAGCCGGGACAATGCATCACAATATGGTAAGGGGTGTAACATTTCCGTCACATGCTTGAGGTATTCGGCCAATCACAAAGCACTGGATAGCTGGCCAATCAGAGCACACCTCGCTTTTCAGACCGATGAGCTTTGTAAAAAAAGAAAGGCGGGGCATAGAGGAGAAACAATAATGTACAGTATGTGGAAAATAATGTGTTTTTTTAACCTTAAACTGCATAAACACATTTAATTACACCAAATACACAAAATAATGTTATTTTTAGCAACATCATATGACCCCTTTAAAAAAGTTGTTATTCAAGCAAAATGAAATCTTGACTTCTCACACATAAGACAAAAAATACTCCCCTAAGCCACCAACTCAGTTAAGGGGCTGAGCCCTCTAAACCTGAAATCCTAGAATGACTCCAGCCTTGAATGCAGCATTCGACACAACAGAGATGTGTCAGAGTCGTCAAACATGTCGGATGGATTTGGCAGCTCACAGCTCTCTGCAGATCAATAAACGCTAGCAGCTGTGAGCCCCACCATTGAGTGTTTACTCTCGCATCCATCTGAAATCTGACAGACAGAATGTTTCCTGCTATCTCATCTCAGCCAGCTCTCTTCTGTAGTTCTCCTGTTCTTATCACCAATTATTATCAACCCTTTCCACCCGTTTTATGCTCTCTTCATTGTTTTTTGGATGGCTTTCATTTCCCCTTCTAACTTATTTTGCCTGTTCTGTTTATTGCCTGTCTTTTCACCAGGATCTCATCATCTTCTCCATCTCAGTCAATTTTTCTCTTTCAGAAGGTTTAACTGTTTCGCTCGCTTGAATTTACTTGCCCTGGTTTCTAAAAGCGTTCAGGCCATTGTCAGTATGTATCCACAGCTCACCAACAGATCGTGTTGGCCTTGTTTAAGGCACTTAGAGATTAAAGAAATTTGCTGAATAGCATTATTGTTTGCTCTGCATGTGCTATTAGATGTGTCTGTGACTGGGTGCTGAGAATTGCTTGCATCAAACGTTCAGCAGTAATAAGTGGTTAGCACAGTCATGTAACTGCAGTTGTTAGGGAAGAACTGGGCCAGGTAATCTCATTTCATGTTCCTGTACATCTGTACCAATCCCTTTATGATTTAGCAGGTGAAGGAAATAATTGGTGCTGGAGCTAAATCATGACACATATCAACTAGCTTTTATTTATGGTGGTTCTCACTCTGTAAAGAGTTCAAGTATTCTGTTGGTAACATAAGGAGCTATTGCTACCAGAGCTTTCAAAACTGCTTTCTTTGCTGTAGTTAACATTTTCGGTTAAAGGGTTAGTTCACCCAAAAATGAAAAATTCTGTCATTAATTACTCACCCTCATGTCATTTCAAACCCGTAAGACCTTTGTTCATCTTCGGAACACAAATTAAGATATTTTTGATGGAATCTGAGAGCTGTCTGACCCTGCATAGACAACAACACAGCTGAAATGTTCCCAAGTCCAGAAACATAGCAAGGAGATCTGTAAAGTAATCCATGTGACATCAGGGGTTCAATATATGAAGCTACAAGAATACTTTTTGTGCGCAAAAGAAAAGAAAAAAAAACGACTTTATTCAACAATTCGTCTCCTCCGCATCACCCTGGTGCCATTTTGTGTCCACGTGACGCAGCTGACACAGAACAGCATACGTTGTTTTACGTTCAGCGGATATTCTCCAAAATGGCACCAGGGTGATGCGGAGGAGACGAATTGTTGAATAAAGTCGTTATTTTTTTTTCTTTTGCGTGCAAAAAGTATTCTCGTAGCTTTGTATAATTGCAGATGAACCACTGATGTCACATGGATTATTTTACAGATCTCCTTGCTACGTTTCTGGACTTGGGAACATTTCAGTTGCATTGCTGTCTATGCAGGGTCAGACAGCTCTCAGATTCCATCAAAAATATCTTAATTTGTGTTCTGAAGATGAATGAAGGTCTTACGGGTTTGAAACGACATGAGGGTGAGTAATTAATGACAGAATTTTCATTTTTGGGTGAACTAACCCTTTAACACTGATTCAGTAATTTTAAGTGATGCTTTTGATTTTTGAGTAGGGAGTAGGGACACCGATGTATCAGCCAATAATTGGTATTGGCTGATAAAAACAGTTATCTATGCTATATCGGCCATCGGCCAATTGTTACAAAAACAGCCAATCCTCAAAGCTGATCCTATCAATCAAAAGGGGGTGGAGAAACATATCAGACTGCAACTCATTTGTGAAGAAAACGTCTCTTGTGTAGAATTGAGGGCTGTCAAATTAATACAATCGCACTTAATATACTGCCTTTAATGCAGGTTCTATTTTACCCTATAAATGACCCGTAGATCAAGCCAGGGTTGCCAGGTCTGCGGTTCTTCCCTTCACCATTATTTTTAGCACACCTCACATCCAATAATCGCAAAGAGTTTTGTGCTTTGTTACTTCTGATAAGAAACAAATTATCAGCTTTCAATTATCTCCATTTTATCCCAAAATTATGTTATGTTATGATGCTCTTAAAGAGGGAGGGACAGATCGCTGTAGCCACTTCAGTTCAAGTGCCAGCGCGGAGCACGAGTCTCTTCCACTCTAATACAAGTTATAGCGTTATAAGTTTATTTATTATATATAATAAACATGTATGAATATCAGAAGGTAAGTTTAAAGATATGGTACAACTTATGTCTCATGTAATCACTCAACCAGTGTCTCAATGGCAGAAAGTCGTCAATAAAACAAAGTATCCAGTGTGTTAGCTATAAAAAAGCCGCTTATTACATTTGTATGTTTAAGTAAATCTGTCATAAGACAAGTTTTTTTTTTAATGAAAACTACCTTGTGTGTAGTTAAGTTGTATATAAACATGTACAGAATTTTATGTTTTTATTTGAATGTGGTTATTATATCTGAAAATAGCAGTTGAATATAATAGTATAGTTTCTGTTTTTAGTTTTTAACCTTTCGTTTAATCTTAATATTATATACCAAATGAGAGGGTTCCCTAGTTTACAGCATTAGGTGGGAGAGGTCTTTTTTTTTTCTTGAGAAAACCAAACTATCTGTATCGGCATCAGCAAATGTCATTTTGAATAATCGGTTGTCAGTATCGGTGGAGAAATTTAGTATCGGTGTAGTCCTACTTTTGTGATTTTCAGCCATATTTTACCTTTTACCCTAACTTAAATGTAAGTAATTTGATTCACTTTCATAATCAAACAATTAATTAACATATGTATACAAATCCCACCTCAAATATGGTAATGTTTCAATGACATCAAACATTATTGGTTCTTGCAGATCACGTGACTTTGACAAAATGACACAAGCACCAGCGTGTGAACTTGTTGAAGTGTTGACATTTCATTTGTGCAGGATAAAGGTGCTACAGTGACTTTTCTTTGTTCTCGAGGAAGTAAGGGGCCTGGTTTGATAAACAATGTTACGCAATGACCGCTGGTGAAATAAACAGCCAAACAACGCATTGACCAGCAACGTCACTATTCTGAAGCTTGGCAATCAGTAGGTCAGCTGGGTTCAGTCTGTACAAGGACAGAACAAAACCTTCCATCAGAACATTATTATAATCCTCCATCTGAATGAATGTCATGTTGTTCAGAATCTACTGAAGTCTAGATTATGTTTTTGAATGAGCTTGGATTAATCGAATTGAAGCTGTTTTATCATCAAAAAAGTACACAAAGAGTGTCAATCTCATTTTAAATGGAAAATGTCACCTTATGACTTAAAAACTAATTTTAAATTAACTTTTTACAATGTTTTTCCTTGTACCTGTCTATGTCATTATTTTGTGAGTGCCACATACAAACTTGGGCAATGGGCTGTGCCTTTGAGGCCCCTGATCTAAGCAGAGATGTGTGCATTTACCATTTATTATGTTGAGATACTGGCAGTAGCTCATGCTTTGAAATAATCTGTTTTAGCTCGACACAAATACAGGAATCTTTGCCTTTATCTTGAGCTTGAGGATAGTCCTGCATTATCATTAGTGGTGCACTGCCATGATGTGCCTTTTTTAGAAACCCACTCAGTGGCTGTTCTCTTCCTTTCAAAAGAAAATGATTAAGGTATGCTAGAGCTCAGAGGTAAATGGCAGGTATTCAGCAAGGGGCTAATACACATTAATCTCCTGGTTGAATGCAGATGAAAGAAAAATTCATTGAGTAGAATTAATCTAACCCAAAGGCTAAAAGAAAGTCAGATTTTTTGCTAATTAAATTTTGAAGGAAACCATAGGGAACAGCCCTGTTGCTCATGACCTCACTTAATTCACCAACATCCACTTGGACTAAAATAAAGCTTTTGTCTTTGAGACTTTGGGCTGCTTTAATGTGCTTATCTTTTAAAGGACACTCAAGAGCACAAGTCCTGGACATTCTGCTTTTGATGGAGTAAAGCAAGAAAGACCTGAGCTACAGGCAATGCACTGGCCCAAATTTGTTATGTCCTAAAAACAAGTATTTAGGTTAGAGTGAACAGTGTGGAAGAATGCCTTGCTGTATTCTTTATTTATAGTTTATCCTCATTACAAAGGAGCGAATTCAGTGCAGCAAACACTTGGGCACTTTTGACTACAGTATTTTACCAAGAGCTCAGGAAATATAGAATATAATGTAAGGTAAGGCAAGGTGATGATAGCCACAAATAAAATAACTAAAAGATGACAAAGGTCATTTTAATCAGTTGACAGGGAAGTACAGTTTAATGGTTTAAAGTATAATAATAAATTATGGGTCACACTTTAGTTTGGGGACCTATTCTCACTGATAACTAACTATTAACTATGAGTTTTGCCTCAAAAACTCCCAATTTGCTGCTTATTAATAGTTAGTAAGGTAGTTGTTAAGTTTAGGTATGGGGTTTTGCCAATCACCCTATTGCAAACAATGAAGGAACCCCAAAAAGGAAGGGGAAAACATAGTCACAGTGATACACATTGAAAGTAAAGTCAGAGGTTCATAAAATATACTTAATGCTAGTCTCTTGCTGGTCTTACTGATGAAACTTGTAATGAAATGAGAATGCTGAGTACTTCATTCTATTTCATTTCATAATGCCGCCTCCTCTGCTCTGTCTGGGGGCGGGTGATTGTTGTGAGCAAGTTCTTGAGTTCCAGCTGTCACCTGAGAGTTTGGATGAATTTGGATAAATAAAAATATGATACATGGTCGCCCACGTATAGCTGCAATTGCATTATCTGTTCTACACTGCAAGGTTTCTCACAAAGACAGCCGTTATGCATACGCTTGCAGTCTGTAACTCTAATGTTGGACAAAATCATGAGCTGATCTAGTGGTGCCGTGCAACTATTAGCACATTAATGCTTTCTGTTGAGCTCTTTGAAAGTAGTTTCTTCTTTGGTGCTTCTTTTATTGCAGGGTAAGCGCAGTTGATTGGTGGTTATACTATTAAAACCATATGTTTTGTTGTAGGGTGCTTTTGGCTAAGATGTATTAAAATCAGAATATGTGTTCTGTCATTAAATTGTGAAAACACGTGATCATCTCTCTATGTTTCCTTACCTTTCTGACAGGTTAAATGCACCGCTTTGGGCCTCCATTTCTCCTGCGCACATATTTAATGCCATGTTGGCAAAGCCTTGAACCTTTGCTGGTCTAACATTAGCGGGTCATGGCATACAGTACGAGTTCAGTCCACTGCATTTGCCAAGCAAAGTGTGAGACTGTGCATAATTCCTGCAGAGGAGGGCATTGATTCCCATGCTTTTGAAAGATTAGTCTGGTAGTCTTGTAAAGGCATTTTAAAAAATATATTACAGCTTCCTGGCACTGGAGTTCGGACAAGAAATAAAATGACAATAGATCAGCTATACTTAACCCTAACCCATACATTTAAATTAATAATTTAATATGATGCACTTATTGTGTACAGACATGTTTTTACCTTGTAAAATGTAATTATTTTCTGTAGTTACATCTATAATTACACTATTGAGTATTGACCCTACCTCTACCCCTTAAACCTAACCTTACCTGTATCCCACCTTGAAGGCAGCAAAAATGTTTTACATATTAACATGAACACAATATGTACACTGTGCCTAACAATTCATTATTTCATTATGAAGTATACAATATTTAAAGACACTTAATATAATGTGGAACCGAAATATGTGATCAGCTATTTGATATTTATTTTCTAAGGGTGCTGAGAAATATGACAAACAGGTCAGTAGTTTAAAAAACTGATTGCAAATAATAAATATAATATAAATAATAAATAATTTCAGGGTAACGTTTATTTCAAGTGCCACACAGCTCTGCCACATTGCTCTTTAAACCACAAGATCAGAATTATATAATGTGTTTGTTGAAGTCCCAAAACTTCTAGTCATGTAATTTGACAGCAAAGCAGTGGAGCTGCAAGAAATCACAACAGGCCTGTTATGAAACTCAAGTCTTGCATTATGCTTCACAGTAAAAAAAAAAAATGAAAAGGTGATTGTAAGATAAAGCTCAAAATAAGAAATCATGTTGCATTGATATAAAAAATCACATTGGTAATTATAAACTCACAATTGTGAGATAACGTTGCTAATTACAGTATGAGAAACAAAGTATTGCGCTCAAAATCGCATACTGTCTGCTACTACATTTGATAAGTAACTTACTTTCCTACTTGTAGCGGATTAGCTCATGGGAAATATGAATAATTAACCATAAC
>NW_015506330.1:577534-577758 GCF_001515645.1 Sinocyclocheilus grahami | reverse complement strand
AACATTGGGTTACCTTTGCGGAGGAGCCTGTGAACACTGCTGAGGAGGCGTGGCTTCGGCGGTGGGTGTTGGAGAGACGTTCAGTGATTGGTTTAAAAACTTACACCACTCTAAACCAATGGGCGACTGGCACGCTCTTTTTAAAGCAGAACAACGGTGCCCGAAGCTATTATTTCTGCATTGAACACGTAGAAGTATTAACAGTCAAAGGTATATAAAAAAAA
>NW_015506330.1:572174-573163 GCF_001515645.1 Sinocyclocheilus grahami | reverse complement strand
ACGAGGAAGCCTTTAATGCTATTCTGCTGGTTTGTGTTTGGATAATGGACCTTGATTCTGGAAATAAATGAATGAATGAATGATGCGAAGAGTAATAAACTGAACAAAGCATTTTGAGCCCAGTTTGAAAACAGAAGCTGCGCAGTCATTGGCTAGCAGTCATGCGCAGACATCACACATCAGCCAATCACAAGCCTCTGCACCCTCATGACCTCATGAGCGCGTGGCCTTATGATGCTTTAAAAGCAGACGCGTGAGCTAGAACAGCATTTTCTTCAGCGTGTGCTGAACGGAGGAAGAAGTAGCTCTCAGCGATGGCGAGAACCAAGCAGCCGGCTCGTAAGCCTCTTTTAAGAGCCACACACACCGCACTGAACGAGACGGGTTCCACTGTAGCGATGAATAGCAAGTACACTTTCTTTAGCATGTTTAATTCAGTCTGGGTCTATATGTGTGTAGCTGTGTTCAAATGTATTCATACCCTTGGTTTGGTAAATATGACCAAAGAAGGCTGTGAATATCTCTATTATGATATTTTAATTTCATCTCATTCGCTTAATTTTTTCTGTCATACACTTTGGTCAATTAATCATACCCTTTTATTCAATAGTTTTTGTCCAGAAACCGGCTCCGAGTGCTCATCTGGTTCAGCTCAGGGAACCGAGAGCCGAGGCAGAAGCTTGGTATTGTGCTCCGTGACCCGTTTCGATGTTTGTGGATCATGACCCATCAGAAGATCTAGGTTTTTATTTATTTATTTGATCTGTATTTAATAGAATGCATGATGCCGTTATTCTGAACAAGATGTCCAGGATCTGTGGCAGAAGAAAAACAGGCCCGCAGCATAATGTTATGTAAGTGCACACATGGGGCACTTTTCTATCTGTGTGCACCAAACCCATCTTCAGTGTTCGCTGTTACAGGGTTGCTGCAAGATTAAGCTCAAATTTAAGACTTTTTAAGAAAATGGAAAAGTGTTATCATCATCA
>NW_015506330.1:566255-571097 GCF_001515645.1 Sinocyclocheilus grahami | reverse complement strand
CAGTAACCAGACAGTTGACGGTAACCAGTGACTTCCATAGTATTTATTCCGCAACAAGTTATTAGTCTTATTTTTGGACCGGAAGGCCCGTCATATGAGCGCACCAAGGCCGTCACCAAGTACACCAGCTCCAAGTAGCGCTCCGCTGCAGCACTCACTCAAAGGCACTTTTAAGAGGCACACATCATCTCGCTTAAAAGAGCGTTAATTCATTTTCCAGGTCTTGAACTGATGTCTTTTCTAGTCACTAACTTCTCCGTCGGGTTTGTGTTTTCTGGACTTGTTAGATGACGTTTGTTTTGATTCAGTAAAGTTTCAGAATTAAAAATAGAATGTGTTTTGGTAACAAACTTGCACAGCCCAAACAGAATAAGCCAAAACTTCAAAGTTACTAGAAAAATTGATGTTTGCTTGCATAAATGTGCTCTTTTTGTATTAAATTCATTCTGTCTGGAATTGTGTTCTACAAACATTAGACATGTTCATGTACTCTTAATACTTCGGATCTGTGTTGTTATAATGCGTCGCGTTGGTTTCTCTTAGGTCCTTTAAGCAAGTGTAAAAGGCCTCCCTCTTTTCTTGCGTATTATTCTCGTTGTAATCTTTCGCTGACAGAAGAGAATTATTAGACATGTCTGGAAGAGGCAAAGGCTTTTGAGAGCCTCCCATCTTCCCACATAAAGAGCTGTTGTCCAGGATTGAGGAAGTTTGATACGTGTTTTGACAAACCTGCGTTTTATTTAAAAACAAAAGTAAACAAACGCAGACAGTCAAGGGAAAAAAAATAAACAAAAGCACTAATATAAGTGGAAAACCCCATTTTGTTACGTGACTTTTTTTCATGGCTTTATACCCCTATTGTAGATGTAGTATAGACTATTATACTTTTTTTAAGACCGACAATCAAACAACTAATCTTAAACGTTTATTCAATACGAGAAACAGAAGTCTCGCTATCTGCCGTCAGCTAAGTCTTATTACAACTCAAATATCTTTCTAGAAATATTAGCCTTTCTCAATGACCACACTTAAAAAATCCCCAGCTGACACAAGTGTGTGTGTGTGTGTGTGTTTATTTATTTTTTACAAGTAAACTATCTGCATATATTAACATATTAAACAAAGAGTCTCTAAATAGTACAAACGCTGCATCCAAAATCACATAATGTGCTATAAATGTGTTCACCCTCAGCTCATGCAAGATCAGGATGAGTTTGTTTCTTCATCAGGTTTGTAGAAATGTAGCACTGCATCAGTGTCTCAGCAATGGATGCTCTGCAGTGAATGGGTGCCGTCAGAATGAGAGTCCAAACAGCTGATAAAAACATCACAATAATCCACAGCACTCCAGTCCATCAGTTAACATCTGGAGAAGACAAAAGCTGAATCAAATCCAGCACGACTTCAAGTTTGAGCTTGTACAATATATATTAAGTGTACACTATATCAACTAAATATAAAATTAAAAATAAATAAAATCTTCCAAAATAATTTCAACCCCACTCTGTTAATTTCTGTTCACTGTAAGTATTTATGGTGTCATATGTCTGCATACTAAAGGAAGGCTGTGAATGTGGGACTCTAGCTTTCTTTATTTTACGGTCAGAGGTTTGATCCGCTACACTGTGAACTGTGATCAGTGGCAGCACCTTACAGTAATCAGTGTTATTACTACAGGTTTGCGTCTGGTATTTACTGCGGCGGAGGTTTTACTGGCATCTGCTCTCTAGATGGCAGCACATGTGTGTTTTATGAACATCTACACAGATGAACTTCTGCATTTGCCAATATGTGCAGTGCATCACATGGCAAGAGATGCAATCCTAAAATACAATGCACTGCACAGAGATTTACAGCTAGGAGTTATTTGGTCAGACCACCAAGTTTTAACACAAAACTGGATTAAAACAGCAAAATTATGATTATTTATGTCCAAGATTATAACTGCACGCCACTCGCTGAACTAAACATGCCATGTCTTGTTACAGTGTGTGATATATTCGTTGTTGCATAAAGGAATTAAAATATATAGTAGGCGATATGCATAGTGTTCCATTGATGAGCATAGCGTTTTTCTAAATCCAAGATTAATCACAGAAAGTGGCACGAGGCTTGTTCAAAGTCTGCCCATGGGTTGCTCTGAATGCCATGCTATATACATACACACTTTGATTAATCTCTTATAACTGCTGTTATGATGAGTACAGTTCATCCGGTCATTTACGTCAGTCAATCCAGTGTTTCAAATGTCTTACAACACAAAATCAATGTACAAATTTGAGCAGCTACGGTGTATAATGTAGTGAAAGGAGGACATGAATGTGTGCATGCCGCACTTTTCATCGTTTCAGAGGATGCTTGTTGGTCGGTTGCCAGTTTTCTTTGAGGCACTTATAGCAGAAGGTACTCTAGATATCCATAAGCAGAGACCAGAATTGATGTCGACAGTCCAAAGCCTGACTATTAGTCCCTCATTGCTGTCGTTCTCCTGGACGAGTTGTGTTGTGTGCCTGTAGGGGGCAGTGATGGATCTGCTCTCAGATCTGCTCCTAAAGAAATAGCTCACTGGCATCTCTCATCATCTGTTAAAGAGCACAGAAGAAGATGGGATGAGGAAAACCAGAGCGGCGGTGAAGAGAGAAAAGAGTAATATATGTTGGACAGTATTTCAGTACTCCTATCTACAACTTTGCTTGAAATGCCGTATAAGCCAGCGGCTGTTTAACACATAACTGTCAGAGAGACAGAATATAAGTCAGATAAAGACAGTAAACCCAATATTTACCCATTTAGATCCCAACAGACCCCCAAGAAACCCGTCCCTCCTCAAGCTGACAAAGCAAGGTTCTGATGATCTCAGTTTTGCTCGAAACACAAAGATGCAAGTCAAATATCAAAAATGTATGTAACCAAGGCTCATAATCTACAAAGGAAGCAAAATGATACACATCAAAAGGAATAGGAAAAAAAAAGTAAAGTGACATTGCTTTAAATCATGCACGACCGACTGATTGGCTCACAGTCTTAAACATCTCAAACAAATGCATTACATTTAAGAGACTCTGCAAGAGGCATGTGCAAAATATTTTAAAGAATAATTTAAAGAAAAATAAACCTGCTTCTTAACTTATGCTCAGAACCTCTGGGTAAATGTTTAGAGTTTAACACACACACACACACACACACACACACATATACAGGCACAGGCGCACACACACACACACACACACACATATACACATGCACACACGCACGCGCACACACAAACACATGCACACACACACACACACAGCGGAATGAACTCACTCCATCATGACGGCATCAAGCACTGGCTCATTGCCTTAATGCATTTAAACATCTTCAAAACATCATAATTCAGCGTTTAAAGCGGCGTAAACAGGCACGCCAAGCCAGGCAATCAGGAGTCTGGTTTGAGCGGCGAGGTCTTGCTCAGCAGTGAATGCAGATTCTGGAGGCCGACTATCAGAGCGGCCGATCACAGAGACATTACAGAGAGAGACGCCTCGTGATGCTGTCTCTCTGCTTGCTGACTGCAGATTCTCTGTAATTGGGGCTAATTGCTCAGATTCGTCACATTTATAATTAGAGCGAGTGCTTGTGCTGGAAACGGGCCGAAGGAGCTCTTCAGAGGCAGGAATCTTCATTAACCAGAAACACTCGAACAACATTAACAGAAAACCTCTTTCCAAACAAGCTTGTGTTTACTTTATAAAACAACTCTAACACTTTATTCATTGACCTTAGTTAACCGTACTAGCTAACATGAACTAACAATGCATAGTTAGTACCTATGCATTTATTAATCCTAGTTAATGTTCAACATGCCAACTATTCAACATTCAATAAACAATTCTAAGTTTTATCTAACATTATTAGTGAACCTGAGCTGATATGAACTAACAAAGTAAACATACTGAAAATAACTTTATAGAATATACCATATCCCAACTAAAACAAAATTACTCTGTCAGCATATCCATCTGCTAAAACAAGCTGCACCAATTGTAGTCAAACTTGATATAATTTAATATATGTTTGGATATGTTTATGAACTGAAAATATGATTTGAAGTTGGATGGCTATGATTTCTTTTGTTTATTCTCATGTCAAGTGCATTTGAGTTTCTGTTTTCCATATTTTATGTGTTCATCAATGTTTATATGTGAATAAAAGCCTAAATTACTCTGGTCAAAGTGATTGTGTCTCTTCAGAAGACCCGATTAAATCGCTCGATACATATGGATTACTCTAACGTTTCAAAAAGTTCATAAAGCCACTGTAAATCATCAAAATAGCTTAATTTTCCTGAAATGTTCTGAAGATGAACAGAAGTCTTGAAAATTGATGGATGGATGATGAATGGATGGAAAGATGGATAGTTGATAAATGGATGGATGGATGATGAATTGATGGATAGATAAATGGATGGATGGATGAATGAATGGATAGTTGATAAATGGATGGATGGATGATGAATTGATGGATAGATAAATGGATGGATGGATGAATGAATGGATAGTTGATAAATGGATGGATGGATGATGAATTGATGGATGGATGGATGGATTGATAAATGGATGAATGGATGGATAAATGGATAGTTGATAAATGGATGAATGGATGGATAAATGGATAGTTGATAAATGGATGAATGGATGGATAAATGGATAGTTGATAAATGGATAATAAAGTGTTGTTGAAGAATAGTGGAAAGAAAACATCCAAAATACACATTTAAGTGATTATTGTATTCCAGTTTATCTATCTGTAGATTTAATTTCCAATCCATATCTTTAAAGAGTTTTCTCTTTGTACTGTTGG
>NW_015506330.1:563529-563995 GCF_001515645.1 Sinocyclocheilus grahami | reverse complement strand
TCTGTCAGGTTAACATGGTAATTACTTTCCTCTCCGAGACAAACTAACGCTTCCCAAAATGAAACAACACGACACTGTCCTCTGACACTGATTTTACGAGCGAGATCTCAGCTCTGTTTAAAGCCAGCGATCAAAGAAGGAACACACATGGAAAAGCGCTGAGAATTTATTTCAGAGAGAATGTATTTATTCACTCTTGCTTGTTAATAAATAAATCATTTCTGACTGTGTTTGCTTATGCAGGATGCTGCTTCTGTGCCAGTAAATTGTACTAGGTGAAAATCAAAGGCGACTACTGTATCTGCCAAAGAAATACACACAAAATATTCCAGAAAGTAACTTTACAATGCAGCTTTATCGATGGAAAAATCTGGCCTCGTCCCAGCTACTACACAACACCACGCTGGACAGAAGAAATAACACAGTATTTATTTAGAGAATAGTGGCAACAAACCTGCACACACAC
>NW_015506330.1:558699-563146 GCF_001515645.1 Sinocyclocheilus grahami | reverse complement strand
ATCTATCTATCTATCTATCTATCTATCTATCTATCTATCGTTTTTTTATCTATCTATGTATCTATCTATAACCCAAAATATGACCTCTGTAAGACATGTAGAGTGTTCCAAATCCATCACTTACGAGCTTCTGTTGAAATTAGCATGCAGTGTAAGTGTATACTATAGACAACAGCTCACTATTTTTGGGAACAGCTCATTTTTTTTCAAACAATAGCAGCAGATGGAAACACACACACAAACAAGCACTATTCTAAAGTTTTTTTTATTTATTTATTATAATCATTTATTTTTTTAAATTAAATTAAATTTTTTAATTTATTTATTTTTTTATTTTTTTCATTTTTCGGACAAAAATAGATATTTACTTGAAATAAATATATGCGTACATGTGAAGCAATGAAACAACAGTGACAAAGGGTAACACTTTAGTTTAGGGACCAATTCTCACTATTAAGTTGCTTATTTATTATTAACATATTGACTGTTTATTAGCACTTATAAAGTACATATAAATGTCTTATTCTGCCTGACCATAGATCCCTTAACAACTACCTCACTAACTATTATTAAGCAGCAAAGTAGGAGTTTATTAAGACAAAAGTCGTAGTTAATAGTGAGCCAATAGTGAGAACTGGACTTTAAAACAACGTGTGATGTAACAAAGGGGAAGCAAAAACTATGTGAAATAAAATATTTTAGTAAAGGCGAAGATAATATTCAGTAACTACTGCATATACGACTAAACTACACGCAGTCGGGTTTTGATCTCTCGTTTACTGCCTGTGATAGATAGATAGATAGATGGATGGATGGATGGATGGATGGATGGATGGATGGATGGATGGATGGATAGATAGATAGATGCTTTATTTGTAATTTCTATATGTCGCATAGAAACAAAATTGTGTTTAACATGTCCACAGCTGAGAGTTCAGTGCATTATAAAAACATAAATAGATATTTCACTAAAACATATTTAAAAATACTAAAATATAATTATTCTAGTAAATCTATTTAGAATACTCTGAATGTGTTAAAAAAAAATCCACAATAAAGTCACAAACTCTGATTTAGCAGCCTGGCTGCTGTCGGAAGAAAGCTAGTAAACAGCCGAGTTGTTCTGGTTTTTATGCTGCGGTATCTTTTTCCTGACTGCATCATTGTAAACAATCCATAAAATGGATGTGTACAGTCCTTCAGGATGCCACCAGCAGATTGTGTTTCTCCTCTGCTGTACAGCTGCCGAACCGGGATGAGATACAGCAGGTCAGCAGGCTCTCCACTGTCCCTCTGTAAAACAGGGTCATGCTGCGATGGGAAGTTCCTCCTTCTTCAGCCTGCGAAGGCATTGTTGGGCCTTCTTGATGACAGCTGAGGTGTTGTCTCTGGTAGTCAGCTTGTCTGTCAGATGGATCCCCAGAAACTTGGTGCTTCGGACCCTCTCCACCTCAGAGCTGTTTATGGTTAGAGGCAGATGGTGGTGTTGGCCAGCCCTCCTGAAGTCTATGACCATCTCCTTTGTCTTGTTGGTATTGAGGGCCGAGTTGTGCGTTGTGCACCAGGCTGTGAGTTTCTCCACCTCTTTCCTGCATGCCGACTCATCATTATTGGTAATAAGGGAGACAGCAGAGGTATCATCTGCGAACTTGATGACATGGTTGCTGTTAAAACTGGCAGTACAGTCATATGTCAGCAGCGTGAACAATAAAGGACTCAGAACACACCCTTGTGGCGTACCTGTGCTCGCAGTTATTGTTTTAGATGTTAAACTGCCAACTCTGACTGTCTGTCGTCTCTCTGTCAGAAAGTTCATAATCCAGCTGCACACTCCTGAATCTAGACCCAGCAGCAACAACTTTTCCACCATTTGTTGAGGCAAGCTTGTATTAAATGCTGAGCTGAAGTCTATTAGTACGATCAGGGTAAAATCTGTTGCACTGAAGAGGCAAGCGTCGGTCGTGCCGCCATTATTTGTCATGTCATTTTTATTTAATGTACTGTGAAATGACTAATAATAATACTGTGTCATTTCGTTATTACATGTCTAACATTATTATTATTATTTATGGCTTTTTACATTTGATTGCAAATTTACAATAAATTGTGATGCAAACTTGTTGCTGAATCATTTCTGTATGAAAACATTTGTACACAAATTGTATGCAAAAACATGCACACGCAAATAATAAATTAGAACCAGTCACTTGTTTTTATTTATTTATTGCTGTCTTTATGTTAGTCTAAGAGATCATATATTTACCTTTCCTACTCTTATGCTGTTCCAGCACCTTCAAGATTTGAGATGTACACATGTATGTCTGATCAAAACCCAGTCATCCAAGTATGCTTAAAGTACCGTCAGATAGCATTTTGAATTTAACGTGTATGAAAATTAAGCTATGATGGATAGATTTGCAGTCTTTACAATGTATTCTAGATTATGTAACACACCTCACAACTTTCAAAACTGTCTTACGAAGTTTTTTGTCCACTGAAAGTTTTTTTGGAAAGACATTTCATCAGCTGAACAGTATGTTGTTAAACAACAGCACAACCCAATGAACGCCTCGTACTTCAGTCTTTTTCATTCCTGTGAGAAATTAAATATGGCGCCACTGCGACTAATGTCTATAAACAACAGCGGACGCAACCTTAGGAGGAGCTTCAATTAATAATCATTAATGATCATAAAGTACAGCACACCCACTCACGCTGAACTTAAGATCTACAACATCCATAAAATATGAGTTTGGGTGGAGTTAAAAGTGGAAGAAAAATGAGAGAAATCTTAGTTAAACCTAGTTTCAGAGATTCATCTGTGCCCTCGCTGGACTGAGCAAATAGTTCAGTAAGTGCTGAGAGGTTGAATAATGCACCTTCTAATGAGCATTTCACAGCACTTCAACAGCACAGACGATAATAGGACAGATAACCATTTCATCCCGAGGGCTGCTAGTCTTCAGAATAGGTGTAATAAGTGAGGTTTTCCACATGTTGCTCTAAAGAGGACTGGCGAATAGAAGTAAAAACACGGGCCGATTGTTCAGTGAAGTATTTCAATACATGGCCTCTACAGTAACCTGGCCCTGGCCTCTTCTGTATATTACAGTATTGAAACCGTTTCATAATGTCTGACTGTTTAATAAGATTATGAGTCTCCTAGATGTTTTCAACCCAGCTTTTAGCTTAGAAACAGGTGCATAGAAAACTAATTTATTACACCTATTCTCAAGACTGTAGGGTTAGGGTTAGCGACTGATTTAACTGTTGGCAAAGTCTATTCCCCTCAGTGGTGCACATCCTTACATATTTACACAATAGCAACATTTTAATTATTCAGAATTGATTGATTATCGATTCTCGATTTTCATCATTTAAATGGTCCTTTATAAAACAGCCTACTGCTTCTATACACTCAGTAGTCTTCCAGTTTCGTGGACATTCACACAGAGACAGTCACTAGTCAGGTGGATATAATTACACTGAAAATTAAGACGCCACACAGCATTTGACCACTGGACTTACACAAATCATATCAATTTTATAAAGTGTTTTTGCAACATTCCAACATTGCATCAAGTACTGATGAACACCTTAATTGGTAACGCTTTATTTTGATGGTCCCTTTTGAACATTCTGTCTACAATAAGTAACTTTGCACCTGCATGTCCACTAACCCTCATTAGAGTATCAGTAAACTATCTGATTAATATCTGCTAACTCTTTATTGTGATGGCGTCGCAACAGTCATTCTACTGACTATAAGTAACTTTGAAAGTACGTCAACTTATTCTAACCCTAACCCTACCAGTCTACTAATACTTTACTAACACTCTAATGAGAGTCAGTAGATATGCAGGTGAAACGTTACTTATAGTCAACAGAATGTGTTAAAGGGACCATCAAAATAAAGTGAAACCCATTCATTTTAGTTTTAATGATCAATCAGTAGGTTATTTATCCATGTATTACTATGACTTTGGAAGGCTTAATTTTTTTCAAGCACATTAAAATGCACAAATTCACAATATTTCTTATTTACGTGTAATGCAGGGATTCCCAAACATTTTATTTTTCAGCCAAATCTCTTTCTCCTAATATATTTATTGAAATCCCCCTCTATGATTTTAAGGTAATAAACTAATAATCAAGTAATACATTTGCATGTTCGCAGTTCTGTGGCATTGGTTAATAGTCACATGACATGCAGGTAAACTAATTAAATATGTAGCCTATTATTATTATAATCATATATTTTATTATGTTTTGTTATTTTTAATTCTTAATTAATCTTAATAATTTTGTAATTCTTACTCAGGGATTCTCATGATTGGATTATTTAGTTTTGTTGGTATTTTGTATTCTTGAGTACTGTTATTTGTGTGTGTGTGTGTGTGTGTGTGTGTGTGTGTGTGTGTGTGTGGGTGTGTGTGTGGGTGTGTGT
>NW_015506330.1:552779-555279 GCF_001515645.1 Sinocyclocheilus grahami | reverse complement strand
TCACCTCACGCACTCTGCAATCAAAGCCGTCCAATCAGACGCACTCATTCCGCTTGTCACTCATCCTCAGCTTCGCCTGGACGCCGTCGGCACAAAGGATGCAGCGGAGCGGCAGAGACAGATGCAGGGCAGGTATCAGAGCGCTTTTAATTGTGCTCCAAACGGCGTGAAATCAACATTTTCTGAGGCTCTTTGATCGGCTGTCAGATCGTGGCTCACTGAGGGCGTGGCGGGGCGGGGCTTATCAGCAGGGGTTTATGGGTAAAATGGCCATGACTGCATGGAGCTGAGCAAATGATTTCTGCGAGAATCACTCCAGCTGTTATCGCTCATTATTATTTTTGTGCAATGCACGAGACGGATCTTGGAAGAATCTCTATGCTGCTACAAAAAGGGGCAAAAAGTCCTTTAGTGGTATGATAGTTTTGTGTGACAGAAATGATTTTCACTGATAATCTTCCCTGAACACTGAAGCTTACTTCTTGTTCGGGACACACATCAAAGATGGCACACTGATGTATTCTTGCATGTGGATCAAAAATGGGAATACAGAATTAAAGAAGTATTTCACCCCAAAATGAAAATGTGTTCACCCTCAGGTGATATAGATGAGTTTGTTTCTTCGTCAGGTTTGTAGAAATGTAGCACTGCATCAGTGTCTCAGCAATGGATGCTCTGCAGTGAATGGGTGCCGTCAGAATGGGTGCTCGCCCAAGCGGAAAATGTATTGTTGCTTTCAGATCTCGATTGCCGAGAATCACATTGTGTTTGATGCAAAACCAACTCGACTAAATCAAAAGAAAAAACACTGTAACTGTATATTTTTGTTTTCTCAAGCAAAGCAAATTTTAAAAGTCCACTGAAAACATATCTTCTTACATTTTTGGTCATAGACAACGTATGTTGAAGATATATGCTATTGTGTTAATGTTATTGCCTAAGTTGATAAAAACGTGGGCTATATAACATTTTAATAATAACAAACATCATATTGTTCCTTTGGTTTTGCGCATTCTAGTGTCGCTTACATGTCTGTACAGTATAAAAACCATTACGCCTATGGAGAGTCCACATAAAACATGGAAACACAACATGTGTGTGTGTGTGTGTGCTCAAACACGGTGCTCTGTGTTAGTCTCCGGCCGTATGAAATGTTCTATTACAGTTCTATTGCTTGTTTTTCCTTCTAACATTTATATTTTAAAAACATACACTGTTACATGACTAGAGAATTATAGAACTATAGATGCATAATAACCCAATAGCATGTGTTAGTGCATCATGTGGCAGCTGTGGTCTACAGGTGACGCCTGAACATCCGCAGACTCCCGCCATGACGAGAGAGACAGTAATGGAGGAGCTGCTGTGGGAGATAATTAGATTAAATGAAAATGCATGTTGTCTGGGAGTGACGTCCTAAACATCTAATTAAAATGAATTTGCTGCAGAACAGGCGGGACAGACACTGTCGTCTTTACAAATAACAGCGGCCAAACCACAGAGCAAGACGACATTCACAGAGACGTTATTAAAATACGACATCAGTGAGCTGAGCTCAAGTCGCAGGAAAACGGTTTAAAAACGCTACAGAATGAAGTTCTTAAATTGAATAAATGTGTGTGATTTAAGCATTGTAGAATTTATTATATAATGCGTCAATTCATAAGCATTACACCTGCAATAAGACTGAAGTCAGCATGAAACAGATTGACTTTTTCTTCCCTATTGTGGTGTATATCTAGTGCTGGGTAAATTACTTACAATTTGTAGCCCGGATTACTGATAACAAATTACATAACAGAAACTGTAATAAAGAAATATGTTACTTGTAAAAAGTCCAGTCCATCAGTTAACATCTGGAGCACAAACAACAATAGTTGACAATAAAGTTCAGTAACATAAAACTCATGTATATAACGTATGAAAGAGAATGTTTTTGTCTAAGAAACTGTGAAATAGATGAGAGCAAATCCATTAAATGTGTAGATGTAGGTTACACACACATTAAATACAGCACTGAACAAATAGCAGTTTATGATGTAGTTGTGTTAGTTGGGTTTAGCTGCTTGATTAAGTGTGTGGTTTCAGTGAATAAAACTGAGTTTAGAAACCGAATCTGTGTGATATTAATACACTCATGACAGCTGTAACACACACACACACACACACACACACACACACACACACACACACACTTGTTGTCTGTCTTTACAATTCACGCTCACATACACACGCCATTTTACACGCACACACAGAAATGATTTTCACTCAATTTCTCTTATTTACATCAAGTTTGCGTCCTTTTACACACACACACACACACACACACACACACACACACACGTTTGTTGTCTGTCTTGTTGGTCTGATTGTGAGTCCTGTGTGTTGACGGGACTTCAGGTGCACTCATACACCGAGAGTCTAATAACCAATTATTCCCTCGCACACACCTGTGACCCGAGAGCAGCATCTATCTGTATATCTGTCTGTCTGTCTGTCT
>NW_015506330.1:534940-552170 GCF_001515645.1 Sinocyclocheilus grahami | reverse complement strand
CACACACACACACACACACACACAAACACACACACACACACACATGCTAGCACTTTTAGGGGCAAATTCATTGAACCAGGCCACTAAGTTTCACTTTACAAACCTTGGAGCCGTTGAATTGACTTGCGATTCGTGTTTGCCGTAATTGAATAATGTATATGAAAAGTACAATTTCAGTATTGGCTGTTTGAACGCATTGAGACGACTCTTAAACGACGGCACTAACCGTCTCATAGAGAGAATAATCTCACGCTGGCCAGAGCTGCAGGTCACAGTACAACACAACACACACGGCTGATGAACACTGCATCAGGATTCGTGAAAACAGGACTTTCTAGGAGAATGTTTCAATGTAGCATCAGGTCTGCACTGTAACCATTCATATGTATTATTTTATGAATTGACATGTTCAGTTTAAAAGAGAGGGGGAAAGCATTATCAATAGTTTTTTTGTGATTTCAAATTTCAGTTGTTTTATAAACATGGTTTAAACCCTGAATTCTGATTGCATTGCTTTTTTTTTTTTTTTTTGGTGTACTTAAGATTCTAAATTGTGGAAGGCGTTTGTCAAACTCAAGGGGAAAAACAAATGTTGGAATTGACAAGAGGGAAATAGAAAAATCTGAGCAATTTTTTTTGTGAGCCGATTGCCATTTCACACCTGTTGTAAGAGAACAATGAAACTGATTTCAAACAAGTCACTGAAACAGAACTCAATCAAACTCTTCAAGGTTTCTGCTTTAGCGAAAAATGGGAAAGGAGATCTGTATGGATTCAGTAGCAAATGGAATTGAACCATTTCATTTGTCTTCTCGTGATTCTGAAAGACCCTGAATTCACCATTAGCACCAGTGTTTTCACTGGAGAGATGAGGCATGTCAACACACGATCAGGCTTTAATAAACACACATTTATGAAGATCGAACAAAGCAGACGGGTTTGTCTCTAAGGTTTGGTTTGAAGTGCACTTGCATTTAGAACAGAGAGTGAAAAAGGGGAGATCATGAACTGAATGCTGAATATTTGTTGTTCTCAAGGATGAGCATGATATCAAACATGCATCATGACTTTCAACGAAAGTGAGAGAGAGTCAGCATGGAATAACGTTCATCAAATGTCCGCAGAAACGATATTATCTTGAGCAAGAACATGAAGTTGAAATTAATAAGTTGAAATAAAGTGTATAGCCAAAAATTGTTACATTTGCAGATTTTTATTGCTGTAATAAATCAAAATGATTGAAAACTGGCATTGGCGAATTAAACACTGTGTACGAAGGTAATTTTTTTCTCATATGAATCGTTATTGTGCCATATTTTAATGTATACAAATGAACACAATGTCTCCCTTTCAGCCCTTGTAGGTTGTTTTGATTTGCTTTTGCAATCTGATTGTTTTTCTGACGTTTCTTGTTTTCTGAATTTCTGAATCTCATTATGAGGTTATCTGCGCTCTCTCATCGCTGATTGGATGCCTGCTAATGACATGCGGAATATGAGGTGAAGCTCTGTCTCTGATTGGCTGATGCACTGCAGCATGTCAAGGCATTTTAGATTTATATTATTAAATCACCTGAAGCTCTCAGGAAGCTGGTGATAAATTAACACACACACACACACACACACACACACACATGTTTATTTAGATTTAATGGTTTCTAGTTTGGTTGCATTTAGTTTACTTCCTGGGATCAACTAGTTCTCTCTCTCTCTCTCTGTTGGCTCTTAATGTATGACCATAAAATAAAATAAACAATTGCTGATATTTCTATACACACGGTGCTTTGTTATGGTCTGGATATGATCACTTAGCCTCCACTCACTGGCCATTATTTCAATGGTCTGTTAAAAGGTTTATTCTCTCTTGACAACTACCCTCATTTCTAAATGTTAATTATTCGGTATCATTAATGTTTTAACAAATCCTGCGGGACAGCGCTAATAGAGCTCAGCGAGATTTCCCCCTGTGGTTCATAACTAAGTGTCTGTTCAATAATACAGATGTCCTAATATTTTGTCTGTCATGATTTGAAATTAAATCTGTTTGTGGATAAGTTGATCATTTTCAGTGGTGCTTATCAAGCGTCACTATTATATAGCTTAATATGTTGCTGATATACTGTGTCTAAACCTCTAACAGTAAGTATTAAACATGTAAAAATGTTGTCGTAATGATCCCTCTTTGCCTTTCAATATAAATTACATCTCTTTTCAGAAATGTACTGTCACATAATGTGTCCTACTGGTGACATTTAAAGGAAAATTGTGTCATTATAGATAGACTGCTTGATTATATCACTTAGAAAGCACTTGTAGTATTCATTCATTTTTAGGCAACTACTAGTTAGCGTTTCTGGCCCTGAAACTCCAGCGGTCCTTACATGAACTCAAAAGAGTTGATGACATCTCAGTAAAGTGCAGCGGAGCAGAACAGTGTTGCTGTAGAGGTTTGTGTCTCTTCACATCGTAATAACACAGTGTCAATGATGGTGTTTATTCAGCGCGACCTCGCGCCGATCTCTGCAGGCCGTTATAACACGAAACCACACCATCAGGAAATCCGTGACCCTACAGACCGCAAAGCCTTTCCACTGAAAATCAGCTGCATGATGTTCTACGCTCCTTCACCTCAACATTTATATGGCATAATAACAGCCTATTTTTAATGCATATTGACTTCTTCGACCCACTTACGTAGGACTTAAGTAAATCTTTATACTGTATGTAATTTCATAACTACTTCTTTGAAATATGGTTAAAGTACTCCTGAATGTCTGACAAGTATTTTATGACAAACTAAACTTGTCACGTATTTAAATATATACATATTTTAATGATTTTCCAATTTAGTGCATTTAAAATGTATTAACTTTAAATGTAATATCAAATAACACACTACAGTTAAAATGATAATCAAGTGTGCTTTAGTATGATATTAAGCATATCAAAATAAGCATACGTCTTTAAAACACATCAGACGATTACAATGTTTTAATTTGACATTATTTACACTGTTTAAAAGTGTAGTTAAGTGTTTTTAGAAACACAGTCATGAAAGTGAGTCTCTTTGTCATGTGTTTAAATATATTTCATTGCAATTTAGTACATTTAAAATATTTTTACTTTTAATGTAATATTGAGTAACACTACAGTTAAAATGATGAAGTAAAACTTTTAAGTGAAGGACACTTTTTAAAAGTGCTTAGAATCGTGAAAGTGTTTTTCTTTAAGTCTCTTAAGTGGCCTTTTACTTCATATTATATTATCTACAAGTACAATTTTTAAATATATACTTTAAAATACACTACAGATGCACCTTCCAAGCACACTTAAGTGTCACGACATCTACGTGGATCATCCTAACTTGCCAAATCTCTCTCGTGGTGTTCGGCGTTCACTTACTGTTGTAGTTTGAGTTCAGCAAACGACTCCTGAGGAACCGGCTCTGACTCTGAACACCGGGCTCCTCCGGATCGAGACGTGTCACCTGAAGCTCTGACCTGTTATTACCCGCAGTCGAGGGCTGATGTCAAACATGTCGACTGCGGTGTGAAGAGCCGGCGCTCGGTGGAGCTGATGAACTGCCGGAGAGGAGGACGAGGGACATGTCACTTATGCGCTGGATCAAACCGGCTTCTTTCCTCTCAGAGCTAATGGAACTGTCATCTTTCCTCCGGCCGATAACGATCTGCTTTATATCCCGCACAAACCGGCCGTCTCTCTCTCTGCTCTGGTCATGCAGGGAAAGCAGATGTTTGGGGAGGTTTGAGACTGATATCTGCCCTGTTCTCGGTCAAGGTTATTATACAGCCACTTCATTATCACTGCTGTTTGATACGGACAGCATCACTATTCCCATCGATTCCATGGCCAGGATTTAGTGATTTGACAACCTCTACTTCAGGAAGTTTAATCCTGGCACCCTAGCAACCACCCAGAACACCCTAGCAACCACATATGCATAGCCAAATACACTCAGATCACATTATTATAATGCAACATGAACATCCTGGCAACTTTCCACAACTCACATGCACGCACTCACATTTTCTTTAAGAACATATATTAGTGACTATAAATTAAGAATTACTTCTTGAGCATGCACAAATAGCACCATGATGTCTGCAGCAAATATCTACAAACATGCAGCATAGCGAGAGTTAGGTCCATGTGTTTTTCAGTGACGAACATAAAATTACTGAAATATTAGGAGTTCAAGCTCATTTTTCTGCAAAAGCTGCTGGAAGAAAATCACAGACTGTGTCAATGCATAAATTAATCTATACAGTTGACATGGTTTGTTTTATGACTATATTATTATTGTTATTACTATTTTTAACAATAGATACTATAGATGTCAATTTATTATAGTTTCATTTAATAAAATATCATATGACTATTTAATATTTGCCAATGTAGGCCTGCAATTATATACAAGTCTCAATATATTCAATGAAAATGTAAAAAGTACACTAGTTCGTGTGTCACATGTATTAATGTTATGTGCGTCACATTGTATTAAATTAACTTTTATTTTAAGTTAAAGTAAAATGTATGTGTGTGTGTGCTTTAATTCACTGAGTAATCGTTCACAGTGCAGGGTGGAAAAAGTAAGTGAACTCTTGAATTTATTAACTTTTACCCCCCCATTTGTAAATAAAGCATAGATAATTGGTTGGAGTGTGATTTATTTATACTATTTCAGTTTTCATACTGCAAAGTTTAATGTTTAAATCAATACTGCATGTTGCTTGCTGTTTCTTTGAAATTGTTTGTGGAATTCACTAATGATTTCTGGGTTAATTTTTTCCTAGACATTTTCATTCATTGAGATGCTTCAAACTTCAGTTAAATTTAGCTGCAATCCCACTTTATGACAGAGATTAGTGTGACGCGTCTGTTCTGGAAGTCCATAAACCAGCAGACAGTATAGATAGTAGAGCAAATTCAGGTTGTTTTCTCGAGAACACTGTCAGGAAACTTTCTAGTGGAAAACAGCATCTTCATTTCAGATCTGATCTGCTCTGAAGGCTCTTCTTGAAGGCTTTCCTCCTGACATGCTCCGCTGGATAACTGTGGATGTTGTTGTCCAGACCGGTTATGCTACATATTCACCACAGGTTTCTTCCTCATCTTATGCACCGTGAACATCTTTGGGAGTTTTATACTCAGTTGCATATACAGTAGGGAAGCTGGCGATTATTCACACACTTCCCTAGTTTAAATCATACAAATCAACATTATGATTCGCCTGGTAGAATTAATTTGGCTGAAATCAAACTGGGGAGATTTATTCTGCTGTTGAACATTCCTCTCTCTCGCTCTCTCTCTCTCTCATACAGTATATAATCGGATTTATAGTGTGTGAGGAGCCCATTTCTTGGTTATCAGCAGAGTTAAGGAAAGTGTCACAGGTCACACCAACTCCATGAACAGGTGAAAAGGTGCTCGTGTGCGCTGGTCCTGAAAACCCCACATTTTTCTCCATCTTTTTTTCAATATTTATCATCTGGATGCCATTATTTCTCTTCCTGCTGTTTTCCTTTCTGAAATAAACAGCACATAAGTGGATACTGCAGCCGGTAAGCCAGAGCTGTTCCCTTCGATAATGAAAACAATTACATATGACAGAAAGACAGACCGAGTCAGACTGACAGACGCAAAGAATAAGAGACAAAGACAGAGAGGTGAGGAGTAGTTTAAGGATTTAAAAATATGTGTGCTTGTAAGCATGGCTCACTAATTATATGGGCACTACAACATAATCATGTGCAAATTCATACGAAGACTGACTTCACAGCACAAGTTAGACTACTGTCAATATAATGCACTTATATGGTGCATTTAGTTCATTTTAGAGCTTGATTGACACTGTGTGATATTCATTGAATAGAAAAGAGCATTAGAATATCAACTTAAAGTACTATTTAAATATCTGTAAGAATGTTGGAGATCACAGTTGTTCCATGCAGACTAAATATATTTAGCTCAAGACATAGTGTAAGTGTACCACGTGTCTACAAATTAATTTTATATATGTATTTATTGCATGTGACGCAGTTCAACCATTTATATTGATACCAAACTATTATATCTGAAAGGATTTCTTAACCTGTGGCTGCGTCTGGCGAAGTACATTAGTATTGCAGGATTCTCCTGTCATTGACGGTTACATACATATTAGTTAGAAATTGCTGTAACTCTCCTTGCAGCATCAGAAATTTATGAAATTTGGTAGGTTTATTTAGATTGACCAGTTTTTCAAGCCTACCAAGTTTGGTTTGGTTTGGACATTGCGTTTCCAAGAAATAGGATAATTAGTCATCGAAGCCCACACCCCAAAACGGTCATATCCACTAAACAGTTAAATTAATCTAAATTCTTTATATTTTTTTTCCTCCATAAATTAGAATTAAGTGTACTAGAAAAATCCAGCAGTTTTGTTTTATTTCATACAGCTGGTTATTCTCTGTTGTAACTCTCAAAAGAGTAATGAACATTGACTTTACAGACATCTTACTAGATCTACAGTGAAAATAAGTTATACAAACAAAAGAAATCAGTGGAAAGTCCTCAACATGACAGAAAAAAATGTGCGTTTGTATGTGTGTGTAGGTGGGTAACAAAGGCTGCTGGGAACGCGTCAAGGGGAGATGGATGATTGACTACTGTAATCAGCATTGTGAAGATCCCACACAAACACACACCACCATTTACCTGCTTCACATCCACACACACACACACACACACACACAGGTTTGTTTTTGTGAAAAGTGGGGACTCTCCATAGGCGTAATGGTTTTTATACTGTACAGACCGTATATTCTATTGCCCTACACCAACCCTACCCCTAAACCTACCCCTCACAGGAGACTTTCTGCTATTTCAGATTTTCAATACACTCCATTCTGTGTGATTTATAAGCGTTTTGAAAAGTGGGGACATGGGGTAATGTCCTGAAAAGTCACCTTCTCCTTGTAATACCTGTCATACCTTTGTCATTATACACATTTATGTCCTCATTTGTCACAAAAACGCACACATACACACACACACACACACACACACTCACACAATCGGTTTAAAGTGTGATTAAAAATAATGGTTTGCCATTTCCCGACGACTGAAGAACAGATTATTAGAACATCAGAACATCCTAAAAATGTATCTAGTGCTGCATGTTTAAATCTTGTTAAAGAGTTCTTGCTTAAAACTGGTTAATTATAATACAATATACTCCTTGCACACATCTGTTGAGTGTGTGTTTGTTTTCTCCCTTCTATAGAGGGCAGTGTTGTCCTTCATTCTCCTTGACTCTCGCACCTCCTCCCGCTCTTTTTCTCATTTAGCCCCATGCCATATTCAAATGCAACTTGATTAGATTTTGCCCTTCCACTGTCGCGAGGAAAGCAACCGCTCGCGTGTGTCTTTTGGTAACAGCGTCCGCGCGGGTGGTTCTTCCCTCAGGCGACGCAATGAGAATATTACACAAGCTCTTTCACAATCACTTTATTAGTTTCCCCACAGTAAAGACGTCTTTATTGAGTCTCTGGTGATTCGGTGCAGGGAAAGCTCTCTGCTTACCATTCAGGCCTTGTGTCGGATGTGCAGACGAGTCCTCAGAAGCAAAACACATGCAAACTCGCGTTTATATGAAAACCGCAGCAGCTCCCGGCAGAGTTTGGATGCTTAAAGGTGTGTGCATGTCATTACAATAAACAGCGAAATATCAAAGCACTGCAAAGAAAGCAGCAGCACGTTTAAAAAAGTGGTTTGTTGAGCTTGATAAAACCTAAGTATAGTGTAATGAAGGAAGTGTTGTGATGCTTTGTGGTCGTCAAATGTTAGCAGAACATGTTGTTAGGGTGTTGCACAATTTCTTCACTTGCTCAAGTACACTATAAATCATTGATGGAAATGAAAGATCCACTTTAAAGTCACCCCTGCTGTTTTAAGCTAAATCTTTCACATCTTTATATGTAGTTACATAATTAATTATGTTGTTTTGAAATATGGTTAATAAAATGCACAGACAAGCATTTATAATAAACTGAAATGTACCTTAAATGTAAATTAATTTAATTTAATTTGAAATGTGTATGTCGTGCATATAAACATACTTTAAAAGTGTACTTAAGTGTGTCTGTCTTTAAGTGGCCTTTTATTTCATTAATATTATATCATGTTAAAGTACAATGTTTAAAAAAATACTGTTATGCTTTGAAGTAGACTACAAGTGCACACTTAATACAATTAAGTGCACTTATATTTCACAAGGGGTGCTTATGCAAGTGCTCTACAAATTGCTCTGTTAAACACAAGTCATGATTTATTTTTGGCTATCTCTTATAATTTTACAGAAAATTGAGAAAATATGAACATTGCCAAATAGCAAAGCTGTACCAGTACAGAACTGCATTTTCACGTTGGGCATTTTTAGATATATTGGCACGCTGGTGAATATGAGCAGAACGGCCTGTGAAGCTTCCACACGAGAGTGAGCGAGCTGAAGGATCTGGAGGGATTCTGTGGGGACGAATGCTCTCAGATCCCTTGCCATATGTTTATCAACCCTCTTACGCACAGGAATAGACTCAGAGCCGCTATCTTGGCAAAGGACGCCAGTTTACCAAGGGTGCCAATATTTGTGGAGGGCACTGCAGTGACATCAAACATATTAGCACTTTTATACATATATATGAAACCACTACATGTATATATAATATATCTGCTTTCTAAATAAGCTGTTATCTGACAATATTTTCTTATTGAACACAAAATAATCTTTTAAGTAGTTTTTGACATAAAGCAACAGCTCATAATGACCATGGTTGTCTAGCTACAACAATTTTAAACATGATTTTTTTTAAAATGCATCGTATCCATGCATCTCAGGCAGTGTATATTAAAGGAATAGTTTCTTGGAGTGGATCCTCTGCAGTGAATGGGTGCCGTCAGAATGAGAGTCTAAACAGCTGATAAAATCATCACAATAATCCACAAGTAATCCACACCACTCCAGTCCATCAGTTAACATCTGGAGAAGACAAAAGCTGCAACAAATCCGTCTGAGGATCCATTGGAGAGCCAGGGATGGAATGTTTCTTTTCTCCAAACCGGTTCCAGTACATTGGAAAGCAGTGGAGTGGAACACAAAAGTGCATTCTATACGAACGGCCCTTTAAGATGTCTGTATAGTTGGGTGAGTATTGCACTATAGTTACTCCGCTAGGACGTCTGATCTAATGAATCACATTCACACATTTTGAAGTGGCTCAAGTGAACAGAATATTTTCTTCTCTGTATGTTTGGTCTTTGATTCACTGAAGCATGTGTCGGTGTCCCGGCCTGCAATGCTCCAGCTGTCTGCTTCCCCTCACGTTCAGTCCCAGCATCAGATGGAGGGATTGTTTCCTCTGATCGTGGCACATGGATAAAATATGTCTGTACATATCACTCCTGACAGCACATAGATCAGAGAGAATGAGAGAGACAGACGGGTATGAAGAGTTTCCCGCTCTTTTTCTGAGGTTAATGGACACCTCATGAGACATCCGTTTTGTGAGGGGCCGATGTGTGAACATGGACACAGTTGAACTAGGATAGTGTTTATGGTCCTTCTTCAGTGTGAATGATATATTTAGTGTGATGTGAATGGACACTGCTGTAAATGACAGACATACAGTGTGTGATAGAGATGAACCCAGGCCCGTGTGAAAGTGTTCAGTTCATTTACGACACTAATTCAGCTGCTAGAGAGTGAGCAGAGGAATCAAGATGTTGATATGTTAATCACCAGATCCTCCTCTCCACCCTCATGGTGATGGGCGTCTCAGGAACCGCACTCCAGTGGTTCAAGTCTTATCTCTCAGGTAGGTCCTTCAAGGTGTCTTGGAGGGGTGAGGTGTCTAAGTCACAACTTCTTGCTACTGGGGTTCCTCAGGGCTCAGTGCTTGGACCACTTATCTTCTCCATCTACATGTCATCATTAGGGTCCGTCATCAGAAACATGGCTTTTCCTATCACTGCTATGCTGATGACACTCAACTCTACTTCTCATTCCAACTAGATGATCCGATGGTACCAGTTCATATTCTATTCTGTTCTATTCTTTACTTTACTTTACTTTTACTTTTAGTCATTTAGCAGACACTTTTATCCAAAGCGACTTACAAATAAGAAAAAGTAATTAAAACTAAAAGCTAAAACTCTATAAATACTATATATATATACACACATTTAAGAAAATAAAATAAATAAAATAAAAATTACAAATTCTATTCTGTTCTATTATATTCTATTCATTATGGTCTAATTTATTAAAAATAATAATAATAATAATAAAATGTAAATGATCCAGTTCACAAACCTGTCTGAATGATTGCATTTATCCATGTTTCTTCCCTCACACTTTTCTGTCTTAATTGATTAGATGCTCTCTAAGTGTTCTCATTAATAACCAAAACATCAAAACTGCCACAAAGTGGAAACATATACTGACATCAGATTGTATTATTATTATCATCATCATCATCTATTTATTTATTTTTGCACAATGTAATATTAGTTTATCATTGTAGTTCTAGCTATAATATTACCTCTAATATTTTCTTTAATGTATGATAGTTGTGTGTAATTATGTAATTGAGGGAGGGGAAATCCAATTATGTTTTACAAAAAAAGTAAAAACTTAACCTGTTAACCCACACCAGCCATTCATTAAAAGATATCGTGAGTCACTTTCATGTACATTTTACCTTGTTTTACTCTGTTGCTATACTAATTTTGAGTTATTATTACTCCAGAGTAACAAAGGTTCAAGTGTCTAGTTTCAAACAATACCAGATTTATAAATATAGACCATAGGGTTCAAGAGCTACAGACATTTTTATTTCGATATGTCGTTTTTCAGAAAATGCTCAAAAATCGGGGGCGCACAGTAAGTGGTTAACAAAGAGGGTACACAGTGTCATAAACACAAACATAATCCACCATCATGGTAACACACAACACTAAAACAATGCAATAAACATTCATTTATACAACTTTAAGGGGACATCGGATGTCCATTTTCCACAAGTTGATATGATTCTTTAGGGTCTTAATTAAAAGTCTATAACATACTTTGATTAAAATTTCTCAGTGGTCATGTAAAACAACACCCTTTTTACCTTGTCCAAAACAGCTCTGTTCACAGCGAGCCGTTTCGGTGCATGTCCCTTTAAATGCTAATGAGCTCTGCTGACCCCGCCCCTCTCTTCTGTTAAAGTCACCATTCTTTTTCATGCAGTTATAACTGATAAAAACCATTTAAAATACATTTGTAAATGACTTAGTCATTAACAAGCTCCTTTATAAACCCTCTACCAAGGCAACCTTAATGTAGTGGACACGACAAAGCGACCGTTGCAAATCATTTGAACTTTGTGTCAGTACTTCATAAACAGAATGAGGCAAAAACTTATACTCCCTTCTTCTGGTGGTGAAGCTACTGATCCATCCTTCAGGAATAACTTTTTAGCAAAACCAGCTTTGTACTGACCCTCGTTTACAAAGCAGTCTGGTGTAAAATGATTCACGCAAAACGGAAATCGCAAAATGCATTTAGGTAGATCGGGGGGCGCATTCCCTTCAAAAACAAAGTAATCCACTGCGTCTTCAGCGGCTCAGATGTCGGGAGTAAATGACGACTGCTCTGTTCATTCAGTCGAAACAATGGCGGACTGTTTACAGCTCACTCAGGGCAGGTCTGTGCTAAAACACCAGTGTCAATCAACAATTGTGGGAGGGGCCTGTGTGACGTCACACAGCCAAGAAACTGTTAATGGCTTACTCTGAGAAAGAGCTTATGATTTGTGGGATTTCAAAAAATAAAATAAAACACTGGGTGGATTTTTATCATTATAGGGTGTATGTGTGCACACACTGCCAACACACATTTATGTTCAAACAACATGTAAAAGTGAATTTTGCATCTGATGTCCCCTTTAATGTATGTAAAAAAAATCTAATGAAATACCATCAAATGTGAGCTGGCAGACAGAGAACTCTGGGATTTTTTTTCGCGTAATAAATTATAAGATTACTTCAACATAAATGTAGCAGTATTTTATTGTACAATGACAAGGAATGCCCCATTAGAAGAAAAAAAAATTCTCCATAGTGATGGCAGTCGACCAGTTTTATTGTAGAAGTTTTCACAGTCCTTCAATGTTAAAATTATAATATAAGGAAACAAATAAACAAACAGTAGTGAATAAATAATGCAATTCATATGTTTTGTGCATGTATAGATTAGATGTAATTTTCTGGTTTCCATTGTTTCCACACAATCTTTTATGTGAAAAAAGCCACAAATGCATTCGGAGACTTCAATCAGCAAATTAACCTTTATGGACGGCCGCTCGCGACGCTGACTCACCGCCAGATCAAGCTAGCGTGCTAATGATGAATATTTAGACGCTAGATGCTAATGGCTGAGGAAGGATAATCGTCTCTCGATCTGTTACCTCTGAGGAGATGAGAGGCCAAACATGATAGAGAAAGAGATATTGAAAGATAAGGTTTGAAAACAAACAAAGATGAGTCCTATTAACAGCTGGATGGGAAATGAGAAACCGGGTTCATCCTGCATCTCATTAATAACAAAATACACATACAACGCCATATTACTGCAATGGTTTTTGACGAGAATTTACTGTGGTTTTTGGAAAACATGGCACATTCACTGCAAAAAAAATATTTTCTTACTTTTTCCTACCCTATTGGCAGATATTGTTTTGCTTGTTTTAAGCAAAAACGAACAACATTTTGGTATATATATATTTTTTTTTTTCAAAACAAGCTGTGATGAATATGATCAGTCAAAGTAATCAGAGAAAAAAAGGAACAACAGCTTCGGACCAGTCATATTCTGCAGTCTGTCCCCTGATTTATGCAACGGCTTTCTCATTTAACATCTCAACGCTGCTTCTGATATGACTGAACATTTCATTTATTATGACCAGTTTTTATGGAAAGTAATTGGTATTGCACAGTAATTTCTCTCATAATTGCTTGCAATTTAGAGTCATTACTACTATTAAGTGAAACTATTATAATAACACAAACTAGCAGTGAAATAAGTGTTTTAATTCAAACAAATGAAAAAAAGAAAGAACTTTGCAACAATCAGGAAAAAGTCACTAAACGGAGTCTATTCGTCTAAATGACCTTAGTTTTCATATTTTCAGTCTGTGTTGGACAGTTAGGTGTCTTTAACCCTATAAGCAGCTGTATCATTTAATGCACACGTTTCTAAGGCTCTGAATGATCAACATGATCAGACTTTGCTGTTTCTCACTCAATCTCCTCGTGTCTTCTGTCGTCTGGTTGGTAGTTTCGAGTGTTTTATCCAGTCTAAGCTCTTTCATATATGGCGTTTGCATGTACTCACCACATGCACCACCTCAGGATAGATAGGCTCGGTGATGACGCTCCTGTTGTGAGTGAGGTACTCCACCATCTCGCTGAGCGCCGCCCGCTTCACCTCCTTCCACTTCAGGTCGCTCAACGGGTCGGAGACGAAGTCGAAGAGCACGCAGCACTGACGCAGCTTCTGCAGGAATAACTTCTCCTGCTCAGCCGGAGGAACATCTGCAGCCACGGAGAGGAGAGTTCATGTTAGCTCTATAAAGCATTTCTAAAGCCTCAGACTTTGCTGTTTCTCACTCAATCTCCTCGTGTCTTCTGTCGTCTGATTGATAGTTTAGAGTGTTTAATCCAGTAAAAGCTCTTTCAGTGTAATTGTACAAGCGTCCAGCTTCAGCTCGAGCTTCACGTGTCAAATCTTGACTGGTTTTGATCAAGTAAAGGTCAGAATAACTGCAGTAATATCTCCAGATGAACACTTACTGGACTGAAGCAGCTCAGCTTTACTTGATTCTCCATCAATCATGTTTTAGAGTCTCAAATCTGATCCTCAGGATCTTTTGAGGAGCGTTTGTTTCCAGAAGCTTTACTTTCACTGTTCCTCAGCGGAGGAATGATCTTCACAAGCCTCCAGAACATCTCACATCTTCTGAGGAGCCTTTATTTCTTCAGCTCTCAATCACTGCATGATATGTTTGGAGCATTTCAATCTCATCTCACTGAGACATGTTGAGAGATATAGAGCGACGACTGATATTTAGATCATTTTATGTCAGTATCTGCGGCACTGTTATAAATATCTCATTGGTTTACATTACAAGCATGAGAATTTCAGCATAGAAATATCAGCATCTGCACCAAATTAATTTGAGTTTCTGAATTAAACTGAGCTGCGTTTACTCCATGTTATAACTATATCAGACTGCATGAGCCACAAAAGCCTGACGGAGCAAATATGTCACTCAACAAAAAACACATATGCAAACTTAGATATTTTCATGACTGTTCAATTAAAAGAAAATAGATTTTTTTTCGGACTATTAATTGATATGTCAGGCTTTACAGGGTTCATTTCGGTGAAATCCTATGTTGCACAAGACAAAAACCAAGCTGAAACTCTAAGCTGAAATGCAAAAGAGAAGTATTATTAATAAGCTTGAGAGAAACATGAGCATTGTATATGGAAGTTAGCTTAGTGGCCAGATCTTTGAAGAGTTCATTCCTCACAAAGGCGAATCCAAACCGAGCGGATCTGAACCCGTGTGATGTTTTCTGAGGGAGTCTTCAGGGAGTCTGTGGGCAGACACCAGATACGTCTGACCTGAAGACCACAAACCAGAAAGCACAGAGCGATCTTCTCAGGCTAACTGAAATGAGACAGACTCGGCCTACAGTCTTTCACGAGCAGCAGGATTTCCCACACTCGCTGTTGACGTTACCGGAGCCGTGTTAGCGTGAGAGACGAGACGCTAGCGCTAGCTTTGAAGTCTCCGCGCCAGCTGGCAGAAACTAGCAGAAAACGCCTGCAGAGAGACTGAAAGTTCACGGAGGAAACATTACCTTTTCATTGCTCAGTGTTGTGAGGTTGCCGTGATCATCAGACTGGCTTCTCTCTGACACCGAGAGCAGGTCGGGCCTCCGTTGATTCATGTGCGTGTCATTGGTGTTTTTTAATCAATGTTTTAATTTTTAAACTGTAAATTTGGCAAACATTGGTTACATTTTAAAAGACTAACAAAATTCTTAGTTTTATACAATTTGAATAAAGTAAACTAAAATACTCAAGCTAAATGGTATCAATAGTATAGCAAGTACATTGTCGAGACATTACGGTTGCGTGCCCAACACTACATTACCAGGACGTTTTGCAGCCGTTATGTTCATTGTCCAGTTGTACATTAGGATGCAGATATATACAGTCTGTGTGATGCATCACATGCATGTTTTGCTGTCTTGAGTTTGTTTTGTGGCGAGTGTTTAATTGCCTGACGAGTCTTCCAGCATCAGAGGAGTCACAGCCGATAGATGAATCAACAGGAGCCTCCTCGCTCGCTGCTCATCTCCTGGGAGGAGCCGTAATCCTCTTAAAACACTCTGAAGCAGACATTTGTCACCCGGTGTGTTACCTGTCATCTTTCCATGTGTACATCTGTGCCGAGTCTGTGACAATTGGTTAAAATGCTCGTTTCTGGGTTTTGGCCTACAACATACATCATCCCCGCAGTAAATGACGCCAGAGGTTTATTTTTGGCAGAGCTGTTCCTTTAAATGTGCGCAGAGTGTGTGGTCTGCCGAAGGTGCTGCTCATCCAGAGTTTTCTCCCCTAATCATGCCACACGTCGCACATTGGATTCATACTGACCTGTCAGGAACACAGATCGGCCATTTCTGCGTCTGTGACGGCAAACTCCAGGCCTGTTCTGCGCTGCGTGTATCCGCAGTCGGCTGGTTTGCGTCCCAGATGACTCAACCGATGCGGTTAACCGAAGGCGTCTGACAGAAACCCAACACATCTCGACGGCACGACAGGCCACCAGCGCTTGTGCTAATGACCGTTCTCTGACTGAATGCAAGCGCACAGTGAGAGAATAAACAATAGCAGCCCAGGGGCACGTGAGTGTTTCTTTGATGCTACACTGGGGTTGATTGGAAGACTGTCGCTGGCTTTTGCCAGATTTCAATAGTGTCAACAATGCAGCTCTTGGGCAACACAAACAGGCAGCGCTGCAGATAAGATGCGGTAATCAGAGCAGCACAGCCAGCGTGTAACACGATTTAACTCAATTTATATGTAAATGAAATATTTTGATTATAATGAGCTTACTGTGTCAAGTTGTATGGAATGGAGTTTGTTTGTCTTCCTGTGCAAGAACCATGAGCAAAATCATTGCCTGAATCTGTCTCGCTATCTCTCTCCTTTACAGACCGGCTTCCCAAACTTGGCTGGTTGGAAATAAACGGGAGCTGAACGCAGTCAAATTGCCTGGAACGGAGGATGGAAACACACTGCTATCGCTCGGCCTGCGTGTTTTTAATTGACTCGCGGCGAGATCTCAGCGTCTTCCGCTCGCTGCCACACGCGCCGTCATTAGCGCAGGAGCTGTCAGACTAGTTTGAAGCGCAGAAATAATTTGGTTTATTTTTCCAAGTCTTGACGTTCGCACATGAGCAGAAACGCTCTTGGCGGGATGCTAAACAGAGCCTGAAACGTTTCAATAATGAACACATTTTTTGTTTATTTTTCAATAAATGCTGCTTAACCCGAACATGCAGAAGAGGCCAAACTCAGGAGGTCATGCTAAATATTACACTGGCCTAATTTATTCCCCAGTCCTAGTTTTGGCTTACAAAGACTTAGAAATAAATGCAGTCTAATGGTTTGTGTGTGGTTTTCTAACAATAAACATTAACACCAGTGATTTGATGAATAAATATGCCAGAATGGGACTAAAATGCATTGAGTCCATAATCCATAATAACGCTTCCTCCAGTGAAAAAGTGCATCTGCTGTTGTCTCGCACATATTTGTTTAGAGCTGTGTTTAAACGCTGCTTGATCTGTGCAGATTTCTCTCCTGATTCAGACCAGAACACTTTTTCACTGGAGGAAGAGTTATTATGGATTATAGACTCTATGGTATTTTAGTTAAAAACGTCTTAATGCTGGATGTGTCTCAGCTTTTGTCTTCTCCAGATGTTAACTGATGGACTGGAGTGGTGTGGATTACTTGTGGATTATTGTGATGTTTTTATCAGCTGTTTGGACTCTCATTCTGACGGCACCCATTCACTGCAGAGCATCCATTGCTGAGACACTGATGC
>NW_015506330.1:513573-534339 GCF_001515645.1 Sinocyclocheilus grahami | reverse complement strand
GGGCAACACAAACAGGCAGCGCTGCAGATAAGATGCGGTAATCAGAGCAGCACAGCCAGCGTGTAACACGATTTAACTCAATTTATATGTAAATGAAATATTTTGATTATAATGAGCTTACTGTGTCAAGTTGTATGGAATGGAGTTTGTTTGTCTTCCTGTGCAAGAACCATGAGCAAAATCATTGCCTGAATCTGTCTCGCTATCTCTCTCCTTTACAGACCGGCTTCCCAAACTTGGCTGGTTGGAAATAAACGGGAGCTGAACGCAGTCAAATTGCCTGGAACGGAGGATGGAAACACACTGCTATCGCTCGGCCTGCGTGTTTTTAATTGACTCGCGGCGAGATCTCAGCGTCTTCCGCTCGCTGCCACACGCGCCGTCATTAGCGCAGGAGCTGTCAGACTAGTTTGAAGCGCAGAAATAATTTGGTTTATTTTTCCAAGTCTTGACGTTCGCACACGAGCAGAAACGCTCTTGGCGGGATGCTAAACAGAGCCTAAAACTTTTCAATAATGAACACATTTTTTGTTTATTTTTCAATAAATGCTGCTTAACCCGAACATGCAGAAGAGGCCAAACTCAGGAGGTCATGCTAAATATTACACTGGCCTAATTTATTCCCCAGTCCTAGTTTTGGCTTACAAAGACTTAGAAATAAATGCAGTCTAATGGTTTGTGTGTGGTTTTCTAACAATAAACATTAACACCAGTGATTTGATGAATAAATATGCCAGAATGGGACTAAAATGCATTGAGTCCATAATCCATAATAACGCTTCCTCCAGTGAAAAAGTGCATCTGCTGTTGTCTCGCACATATTTGTTTAGAGCTGTGTTTAAACGCTGCTTGATCTGTGCAGATTTCTCTCCTGATTCAGACCAGAACACTTTTTCACTGGAGGAAGAGTTATTATGGATTATAGACTCTATGGTATTTTAGTTAAAAACGTCTTAATGCTGGATGTGTCTCAGCTTTTGTCTTCTCCAGATGTTAACTGATGGACTGGAGGGCTGTGGATTACTTGTGGATTATTGTGATGTTTTTATCAGCTGTTTGGACTCTCATTCTGACGGCACCCATTCACTGCAGAGCATCCATTGCTGAGACACTGATGCGATGCTACATTTCTACAAACCTGATGAAGAAACAAACTCATCCTGATCTCGGATGAACTGAGGGTGAACACATTTTCAGCTAATTTTTCTTAAAGGAGCTATTCCTTTAAAAGATTAGGATACTGAATGATAATTTTCACTGACATGAAGTGAAAACGATCTACTCTTCCTATAGTTATTATCAAATTTTTAATAGTTTTCCCAATAAAATCATTGGATTTGCGTGTCTCATGTTTTATAGAAACAGTACCGTCCCTCTGCTGTGTGCTTTATGAATTGTGTGAAATAAGCGAGTTGATGAGCGTAGCTAAAGCAGTATTGTGGTGCTGGGTTTTAATTGCTGCTTTGCAGGCACAGAATATCCGCATATGCATCATTGTGCTGCAAACTAATGGCGTGTGAGGTTAGCGCTGAGTCAGCGCTTCACAGCATGTTAGAATCACAATAGCAGAGCACACGAGAGGGAATGGCCTTTTGCCGAGCATGAAATGAAAATCGAGTCGTGAGAGCTGGTTGACACACTCTTTTCATCCATTTCGGAAACAGGGAAAGCAGCACAGAGCAACTGAAAGCAGCGCAGATATTCTCACGGGAGATTGACGAATGCTTTGCACCCGCTTCAAGATAAAAGTCTGCAAATTCATTCACTGCTGGCAAACATGACATGACCATCAAACCTGCCTCACTTCACTCACTGACGCTACTCCAAAACCTGGGCAACATACCGAGTATATTAGAAAATAACAATACGTTAGCCATTTCTTCAGAACAAATTAGTTTCATATTTCACTTCAAAATATGGCTTTTATTTTCACATTTACGATCAGTATCCACCGCAATACATTGAATAGAACATTTCAAAATACACTGTGAAAAATGAGCGACATTCACAAAAAATGTGACATAATACTAATACATTTTATTTATGGGCACCTTACATGACACTCAAGGTCACCTTACATGCAATAAAAACACATACAACAATCACAAGCAACAATACAATTCAAACCCACATTCATAGCTTTACAGTCAATAGGAATTACATAACATTATCACCGGTAAGCCTGCCTAAAAAGATGCGTCTTTAAACGAGATTTGAAAATGGGAAGAGTCACTGTCACGGATATCTGGTGGAAGTAAATCCCACAGATAAGGAGCAGCATAGCTAAAAGAACCCATGAAAACCAGACGTGTACGAGGAAGAACTAAAGATAATGTAGACGATGATCTAAGAGTTTGAGAGGGAGTGTAAGTCAAGTCAAGTCAAGTCACCTTTATTTATATAGCGCTTTTAACAATACAGATTGTGTCAAAGCAACTGAACAGCATTAATTAGGAAAATAGTGTCAATAATGCAAAGTGACAATAGTAAACACTCATTTTTCAGTTAAAGACATCCAGCATCAGTTTAAATAATATCTTTGCAATCATGTCAACGATATTGCAAATAAGTAAAGAGTAAGTCAGATAAGTAAGAAGGAGCCTGGTTATGTACTGATCATAAAATGTACTTTACTTAGCCATTTGAGTCTTTTTTCCTGAAAAATTAGGGAACAAACAAATCAATCAATCAATCAATCAATCAATCAATCAATCAATCAATCAATCAATCAATCAACCAACCAACCAATCAATCAATCAATAAGAATCCAAAATGTTATTATTATTAGTAGTAGTAGTAGTAGTATTTAAAATATTATAATATTGTTTTTAAGGCAAGACACTAGAGGCAAAAACATTATTTTTCCATGCATATATCAGTTTGAGATTAGGGGTTTAACTCTTGGTTTTTCGTTTTGGGCTCTTTTTTCATACTAGTGGAACAAAAACATCCAAAATACACTTTTAAGTGCTTCTTTTATAGTACTTTATCTATTAATGGAAATGTGTTTATGTATTTGTTTGCGTGTTTGTTTGTTTGTTGTAGTGGCAGTGCAGACCTCAAGATATTCCAAAATTGTAAAGCCGTACATGCAAATAAGGTGCACATTTCTAAATCTACTATTCGTCTCTATTGTAGCTATTGTAGTATCTGTTATTTTCTCTAACTAGGTAAACGTCATGTTAGACGACATCTGGTCAGCTCGTCACTGAGCACTGATGAACAGTATCTAGTTGAGCAGGTGTTTCATGTCATATCGGAACGAAACGTTATTTTGATCAAACAGCATCCATTACACATTGACAAATCAACATTGAATGTAGAAGAAAAGCTAGCAGATCGACCCAAAGATTCTGCACTGAACTGCAAGAAGACAAAACACGCTCCGATCAGTGTTGAAGAAAAACTGTTAGTTGAGCAGGTGTTTCATGTCATATCGGAACGAAACGTTATTTTGATCAAACAGCATCCATTACACATTGACAAATCAACATTGAATGTAGAAGAAAAGCTAGCAGATCGACCCAAGATTCTGCACTGAACTGCAAGAAGACAAAACACGCTCCGATCAGTGTTGAAGAAAAACAGTTTTTTTTTTTTTTTGCTATTGAAAAAGGCGCTAATCAAGGTCATTTTGATGAATACATTGAGCCTGCCAATGTGCCAGTTAATGGTGCAGATAATGGTGTATAAATGACCCTTCGGTACAGCGGTCCAGTCGCTCCGTCCGCTCTCAGTCCAGAGCAGATTCTCAGCTCTCAGACAATCAAAACTCCATGCATCAAAAACAAAATCCAATAATCCATTCTAATTAATATTGGTTCATCAATTATGCAACAAATTCAGTTCAGCCGAAAAGCAGTGTCATTATCCAGCTCAGATCAAATTTTGTTATCATTTAATATTGCCAGTGCAGTTAAAAAGATATTACTGAATATTAATTGTCTTCTTTTAAACCCCAAATGTAAAACTAACCTGTTACAAGGCACCTAAAATGGAACTGAATGAGATCACAATTATAGGTCGACCGATAGTGGATTCAACCGATACCGATATCTAGGTTGAACCACACTGGCCGGTACCGATTAATCAATCAATAGTTTTTAAAATGGATACTGAACGAAAACTAAAATTGTGCTTTACTATAAAAAAAACCTGAACTGAACCATACTTTGTAAATTAATAAAAACATAAATTTTTATATTCCATAGTCCATAGTTTATTTACTAATGCTAGCTATAATTATACAGCTTTCATTAATCTTAATGTTACAAATGGACTTACTGTAAAATGTTACAATTTCATTTCAACAGTCATGCTTAAAGATGGCCATCTGTAAAAATCTACACAAAGGCCATTGCATCGAAATTACATACATATGGATATTATATGTAAACTCTCACACTTTAACTGCTTCTATTCTAGAGCACTTGATGATTATCTAATCAAAATAACAAAATATGTTAGTCACACCCCAGGCAAAAGCACAGCAGGTATCACACACACCGGACACATCGTGTTCAACTCGAGCGGCGGACGAAAACGGTTTATCTAATCACCAAAAGGGCAAATGTTTACTTCAAGAATGAACGAACATAGATGAGTTTGAAGTTCGGTGTTTAAAATTAAAAAAAACGGAAAGAGAAAGCGCGATCTATTTTATAACTCACAGAAAGACAAACATTTTGCTAATAAATGCACAATGCACAATTTGACAAGTCATTCCATACATTAACAACGATTTGGGACAAATATCATGTAATTTAATGGAAAATTGTGTGAATGGTGGTCTGTGGCGCAACAGGATTTTCTGTCGGCTGCATTTGAATCTGCGCTTTTCTCGCTTTGTTCTCGTGTCAAAACAAACAGCATAATGTGCCAGTGATTCACCTCTAGAGGCTGCTCTCACACCATATAATGACAACAGACCTTCTCAACACAACCCAGAAAACTATCAGCATGGATTTTTGCCGATAGTTCCAACAATCAACTATCTGTGCCGATTAATTGGCAAAACCGATATATAGGTCGACCTCTAATCCCAACCGATTTCTGATTTCATGATTTCATGCTCACATCATCGTCAGGAACAGTATTTACAGGCTTGAATTTTAGGGCATAGCTGCATTTATGGAGTTGTTGCCCTGCATCATATCTGTCAAAAGTCAACTGTATGAACTGTAAGATGACGTGCAGGTCTGGGGGCAGGGCCAGTGCGTTAACTGAGTTAAAATATTTGAATCGCGTTATTTTTTCATGGTTAATTATTTAAGTTAATGCGTTAAACTGACAGCCCTAATAGTAACATTTATAAAATGTGAAATGAACGTCCGTGAACGACGTATAAATAATGTTTCTGTGCTAAAGTTTTAAAAACATCATTAAATAACCACACACATTCTTTTAACATTACCAGAAGAACATTTGCTCATAATCTTGAGAAAACTTTGCCAGAAGGTTCTGAGAACAATCCCTGTTAGCTGGGTTTGTGCTTTACAGCTGAACAAACTGAAGCAAAAACCAAACAGATGCTTTCCTAAATTTAATTTAAGTCAATCGTACATATGATTAATAAACTATACTTGTATTTAGTGTAAAGTACTGTCCAAGTACTATTTAATGCTGATATATATATATATATACATACTTACCACTACTACCCAATAGCTTCATGCAGTTATCTAAACAACTTTGTCTTTTGATTGGTGGACGACCTGTCATGTAGAGAGACATTTAAGCAGCTGTCCATCCATAAACGAGTGCTGCAGAACAGATGATGTTTTGGGTTGTAAGTTCGAGTCTTATCTCCACACCTTCAGCACGTTTGGCCTGAACGTGCCCCGGGTTGCCAGACCAGCGTTGGCAGAATCAGCGGCTCGCCTCGGGTTGCCAGGTCCGTCTCAGAGCGCTGGTTCTGAGGTCTGGAGAGGCTTCACACAGTCTGTCCAAACGGACCCGTGCGAGCGCAGACTGAATCTGCTGAGGGAGGCAGTGCCAGGTCTGTCTGGCTGACGGCGAAAGAACTACAGCTGTGCAGAGATTACATTTACTCTGAAACAATGTTGGCTTGCGGCTAGAATCCACGTCACGGAAAACACCCGTACGTGCGAGACATCTGCTAATCACACTCCTGCTTTAGTTCTGAAGCTAGTGAGACTTTAAATTCAGAAAAGTCCACCGTAGAGATGAATATTTGAAGTTCAGCCCTAGTTGAAGCATTTTTGCTGCTTCTGTACACAAAAGTGCATTGAATTTGTGGAATGACTACCATGGCTGGTACCGTTGTAACATTAAATTGAGATGTGATTAACGTGCTAAATTACATGTTAGGCCTACATTTAAGTGCATGTATGTAGTTATTTTTGAAGTGTTAATATAAGTGAAGCATCAAGAATTATCTTCCATAATGAAAATAAATAAAATTAATGAAGCAATATTTAATATGTAGAAAGTAATGTTAGTCTTCAAAATAGAAGCACAGCATTCATAAATTTACGCATTTAGGTCAAAGCAAATATGTTCTTTCGAAACTCACCATCAATTCTGAACATATGAGGATCTAATGCACAACAGGTGAACGTTTTTTTTGAGTAAACCTGCTGTAAAATCTCTTAATAACATCCCACCTGTTAGGATTAAAGCCCGTTCACATCAACAAACATAATTGTAAAGATAACTGTAAATGTGCATTCACATTAGAGGGGAAAAAAAGGTCTGTTGTCCATTGGCAGAAGCATGGAGAAGTCCGAGCAGATATCTGTTGGTCAACACAGCATATTTGTGTGACTTAAACATGAGCAGAATCTTCACTGGGAACGTTTTCACCATCATGCCAAACTCCTGATCGCACAAATACTGTTAGAATGACTGGATTTTGCCTTCAACATGTAGTTAAGTAGCAGTAAATATGACCATAACCTTAACAATAGCAATATTAGCATCCACACCAAATAACAATAATGTTCTGTTTATTATAAACATGCACTAAAGTTATATTGTCTGCTGCTTTGAGTGCTCGAGCTCTTTAAAGTCAGATGAATTCTGATTTGTTGTCAATGTTTTAGTTTTTTTTATAATTTACTGTGTCGTTATTGTTATAGTTGGGGTGTGGACGTTCCTATTCTCACAGAATTAGAATGATTACTGAAGAAGGTTCAGTGTAGGATATGCTCGGAAACAATTGTTCACTTTGCTTGTAAATTTCACAAGTGAAGAAACGGCAATTAACACGTTGAGATAAAATCAAAAAGGATATTTGCTGATGTCCCCAATCATCACACATGGGCGTCTTCTAGATTTTCAGAAGCGATCTCAACAATCGCTCCACCTGTTCTTACATTTGCCAAGATACCAGAGTCTAACATCTGAGATTTCCATAGGAACTCGAATACTTCTCACCAGATCCTTCCAATGATCCACTGCGTCACGTCTGCCTCGGTTTTATGGTTAACTGAGGTGTTTTCTCAATTTTCCATTTGTCTTTGGAATGTCTTTTGACGCTTTTGGGCTTGAGACTCTCTACTCCAGATACGTCAAAGCTAACACTGCAGTAAAATCTCTTTAATGATAAGTCTTTCCAAATACACTTGTTCTTTTCTCAGAGTCTGTCAGATATTGAACAGGGCATCGCTCTACTATTTGCACTAGTTTGGCGTGATGCTCGTGTTTGTTGTAGCGGCTCCTGACTGTACATTCAGGTGGGGCAGATTCTGGGTCGTAGCACTAGTTTATAATAAACTCAAGAAAGCTTATAGTCTTTATAGTCATGCACACAGTTTTGGCAGAGATCTAATGTTCTTGCATTATTCTGATTGCTGATTGCATGCTGTCTATTGACAGGCTCAAACATGCTATAGCCTTAATATTGTCTCCAAATGTTGATTTAGAATGTTGCAAATTGTAGAGGAACTGATCACAGAATCTGTAAAGTGTGACATCACTCGTTACTAGCCCCGCCCACGACTGTTGACTGACACTGACCCCGCCCTGAATGAGCCGCACACAATCCGCCATGATTATCTTCACGCTAGAGCATTTCAAAACAGCATTCAATTACAGTAAGAAATGTCTACAGAAATCATTCATTCAAGAGCAGTAAGTGATTTTGTGTGGCTCATTTATATACAATATGTATATTACACTGCTGTCACTTAATACACCAATTTAATGTAAACATGGAAGTTCTCTCCCAGTTGTTTACCTTCACAGACATAACCGGCTGTGTTTTTGTAGCTTATGTGTTTGTTTGTATTTTTCAACATAAACTTGTGTGTATTCGACAGTTTAAGCGCAATAAGACATGAAAGAGAACTTAGTTTAGTACTCACATGCCATGTGACAGCCGCTTTCTGTGCGCTCAGAAAACCGTATATCAGAAGTTTAAATTCATATGGCTTTAAAACATATGACTTCAATGCGAGAGACATAATAATCATAACCAAAGAAATGCTTTTTTGGCAGAATATTTGAGGTACGAGCTGGGCGGGTGCAGCAGCTCATTTGCATTTAAAGACACATGCACGCTTCCATTTAAAATAGGCACTTACAAAACGATATAATGAATTATCTGTGGGGTATTTTGAGCTGAAACTCTGCAGACACATTCTGGGGACACCTGAGACTTATATTACATATTTTAAAAAGAGCATAATAGGTGCCCTTTGAGTGAGGAGACAAATATTATGTCTCATCATATAACAAACAACAAAACTAGCCTATATAAAGGCTTTTCACATGAGCATGTTTAACACTTTCTTTAATTTAAAAAGCACTGCTCCACATAGGAAAAACAGACATGCCAGCTAGTTACTGATATGGTCTGGATCTTGGTCTGGAGCGAGATAAGGTGACATGAAAATAAGCAGGGCAGTCTCAAAACTCAATAACAGCGTACTGCAGTTCCACTTTTCACCACATATTTAAATGGAAAAATGTGTGGGGCGCTGTTGAGTTTGGGAAGACACTGGCATGACTACCTGCGGAAGCTTGCAATGAATTTTTATATATTTTGTGCACTTTATGACTAAAAATTGTTGTAGAATGTTGAACACATTTAGTTTATATAGAGGTTTATGTTTTGGGTGAATATTTTGGTGGGGCTCTGCCCTAACTACCCTTACAGACAAGCTGCGCCTGGATTTTAGTGCGTTATTCTGCTGGGTTTTGCCATGGGGTTATGGGTGGATGGACCAAGTGCAACCATGTGGCCTTCGACACACCATCCACATTTATTATTTCTGCAGATCTGCCAAAGCTGACTCATCTGTGGTTACTTAGCTGACTCATCTGTGGTTACTTGTTTTGTCAGAAAAAGCATCAAGTCTATTCTTAAATGGACGTAACTGAGAACTGTGCAATAGAATGGTCCTCTAGGTCTCTAAAAACATCTATCAGGACATGTAGATGTGGTTCGGCGGCTGATTTACTTGGCAATTCAGTGAAGCGATCAGCTCAGCCGTCTGCATGAGGCGTTTTCAGCTCCAGCTTCTTCAGAATCAGACTGTGAGGCTTTTGAATCACTGCCTGCCAAAGAAGCTGAGGTTTGAGCCAAACTGCAAACTAGAACCCCCAAACTCTGTCCTGTCTCACTGTCCCGGTCTGTCTCTCAGGTGAGGTCGGCGAGGGTTGTTTGGGTCGTCGAGGTCCAGTGCCGCTCTCTCTCTCTCCTGTCGTCCGCCCCTCCCTCCATCCCATGAGTGACACAACAAGTTAGTGGTGTAATAAATCACAGTGCGGCTGGCCGCTCTCATCTTTGATATAATTAATAGGTGCTAAGAGAACGTAACAGCCTGTAATTTGCAGATGCCATTTTGAGGAGGCTGTCAGAAAGCTTCTCCTCCGCCTCACTACTTTATTTTTTTGAGGAAAAAGAGCAGAGCCGTGTTAAAATAGTCAAAGTTGAATTTTATTATTTTTGCATGTAGGCAAATAAAGAGCATTTCAAGATGAATCGGAAACAAGATGTGTATGCTTTCTAAAGAAAACATGCATGTGGAAAACTATACTGCTAGACTGATGCCAGCGTGTGGTTTTCAGCGGTTGCATGTGGTTACTAGGGGTTTGCTTTGCAATCGCTAGTTTTTAGCGCAATCCTTCTGTACCTTCCTTCAGAGTTTAGCTTCAACACTCCATCCTGTCAGCTTCTAGTGAGCTTCAGGACCTTGAATTGCAGGATTAGCTGAGTTTAATTGGGACATCCATGTGCTGGTGTTGGGTATCGTGGTTTTCCTGTAACTCAAGTAGTAGAGCATTGCTCTAGAAACACAAAGGTCATGGGTTTGACTCCCAGGGAATGCAATGATCAAATGTGTGGCTTGAATACAGTGTGAGTTGCTTTGGTTGGAAGCGTCTGCCAGATGCATCGTGCGATTTATATGAAAATGTACAATATTTAGGGAAAAACATAAAATAAGCTTGAAGGTCCACCCCGAAATCTAACCCTTGGTGGCATTTAAGCAGATCGTATGAAAACGTACAAACGAGAATGTACCAACTTATATGAATTATCTTCCAATTCAACAAAACGTAAAATTGTTGTGACTTAATAGGTGTCAGGATGTAGCCATGTGTTCCGTTTGTTGGCGTGTTGTCATGCTAATGAGTGGTTATGAAAGCATTGGTCTGCCGTTGTAAGCATGTTTTGGATGATTGCAATGGTGTTGTGCTAATAAAGCTTTATTAGTAGTATTCAGTAAATCGTGAGTAGTTTTTAGAGCATTGTTTTGCAGTTGCTGAAGTGTTGTGGGAAGCAACAACCAGATCTCATAAGAAAATGTAATTAGTTTTTTTTCAAGATCAACTGTTTGTTAGGAATTCGTATGATGTGCTTGATCTGTTCAGTTCAGCTCCTCTGTCTTTCTGCTGGTGTTTTTTTCGGTCATTTGTGCGGTTTTGGATCCCGGGTCAATAGTGAAGGCTGTCATCTTTCATACATTTATCCAATCTGAGAAATCCCTCTTTATCAGAATGACAGTTCTGCTCTGTTTTTCCACAGTCGTCTGCGGCGTTCCTCGGGAGCATCTACTCGTGTTTCCAAACGGATTCGAGTCGGGGCCGTGAGTTTGAGAGTGGGAGGGGCTTAAAGATGATTGGTTTGTGACATCACTGTGTGAGAAGGCTGCGCTGATGAATATTAATGAGCTCATGATGCTGTTCCACAGTGATTTGACATTGAGGGTTAAAATGATCATCAAATATTGAAGAAGAGCTCAACACCTATGATTCCCTGTAATACATTCAGTGTACGTATTATTTCCCAAGGTTCTATTTCTCTGATACTTGGAGTAAATCTGTCTAGATTTAATCTGCTCCATCTTTGTAAAGCCGCATCGCACAGATTCAGATTCAGTGTGGACAGACGGAGGCTTTTTCACAGCTCAGTATCAATAATTGCTCGTTTTGGATTCTGAGTTCTGAAAGATGGAAAAAGATGAAGGAAATGTGATTGCTGATGATACGAGGTGTTTAAGAGCTCCTCCTGTCTGACAGCTCGCTGACCGTATCTTCACTCCAGAAGTCAAAACTTCACCTCGGATTTTCCAACTCCTTCGTGTTGAGCGTATATTTCTGGCATCCGCCCATCAGCACTGTTTTCCTGTGGGGTGAAAGCCGTTCTCAGCCCAGGATTGTGCGTCTCGCTGCTTTTAATTGTGCTAATAAGCACATATTCACCTCCGCTCCTACTCTGGTCTAATTATGAAAAATAGAATCTGTAGACCTGTCCGCCTGTGTGTGTCTGAGTCTCTGCGAGTCCTGAGTCGGGACATTGACGTGTGTGTGGGTTAAAGCTCTGCCCAGGGTCTTCACACGAGGCCCAACAGCTCTCAGATTATAATTAACATCTGCAGGCCTTTCATTTTAATGCTCTCCATCAATTTCTTGGGCCTACACAAGAAAAACCCAACAAAGGAAGACAGGAGAACAAGAGCAAACTCCAAAAAACAACCTCTTCATATTTCCTCATGTCATATTCATTCATTTTACTCCATTTTACTCTGAAATTGTATTTAAATGACATTTAAGATATTAAGGAAAACAACAAAAATATATATTTTAAATAAAACTATAACATACATATGCAATAATTATTGATGACTTTCTCTGCTAAATGTATGCTCATTAGGAAATGAATTGGTTTAAATAAAAAAGTAATCTTGTCAGTTGTTGCTTTCTGTAATTACTTTATCATTTAATTATTTTTCACAGAAAAAAGACAACATTTAATGCTGTTTAGTTGTACTTGTTTACTTGAAAAAGTGGTATTTAATATTTTGTTATATAGTTTTGTTCATATTTTATGTTTTATTCTGTTTGTGTTTTAAGTTAAAGTTGTATTTGTTTTTTATGTGTTGTTTTGTCATTTTTATATCTACAGTATATAGTTTTTTATTTTTATTTTATATAGATTTAGTTATTTTAGTCAACTTAAAATATTACAAGTTGCCCGGGCACCCAGCAGAAATATATATTTTTTATTTTATTTTATTCCAGGTAATGTGTATTTAAATTAATGAAAAAATTTTTTTTTATGGTTTTAGTACAATAATAACCCTAACTTGAAAATCAAAGTATAACATACAGCATTGCTGTTGCAGCTGTCATTGTCACTGATATGAAATGAAAAGCTTTTATTCACGATTGACTCATGAACTTGTAGTTTTGCTTTGTGACTCTGGTCTGTTTGTCTGTCGCGGAGCTGGTTTTTAAAATCAATACTCCAATTACAAACAAGAACAAGAAACCAACCAAATTCCGAAAGCAATTAAAATCTTCATCGTTTATGTACATGCATTCACAGAGCGATCACACGTGTCGTTCTCCTCTCGGCCGTCAGGAGAATTTCTCTAATCAGAGGCGAAGAATCATCCATGTCCAAGCGAGATGAGACTCCCCACGCTCACTTCCTGTTGCAATGAATTATGGATCTTTAATTGTCTGAGGAAATAAGCATAGCGACACACCTGACTGCCTAAACCACTAATAAAAAAATGAGAGCGAATCATTTCATTCAATTACTGCATTGTGAATTTGCCGCTGGGCGAATGAAAGCGGCGGATGACAGGAGGTGCGAGGGCTAATTTGAAGGACAATAATGAATGAAATTTTAAGTAAAGCCATTTATTCTGCTGCCTGGATGATCAGAGACTCGTGTTTCTGAGTACGAGCATCTCGATATCTGCGATCGTAACAGTGTGTGGCCGGCATTCAGTGAATTATGGTTTGTAAAGCAGAGGACGATCTGCAGGACTTTCCTGCATTCAGAGACTGGTTTAGCTGCTGGCTCATGATGATACTCATTAGTCGCTAACTGTTTACATGAAACAGTGTTATGATATACTAATATAGGTTTTGCCAATAGTTTGTTTTATTTACTTTCACAGTTTATTTATTTATTGATTTATTTGTTTGTTTGTTTGATTTTTGTAAGCAATACATTATACATAACAAGTGTGACATATTTGGAATATGTTTGTTTTTAAATATCAACAATAAAGATTTCAGAATAAGTTAATTTAACTTTAACATCTTTTACTTTAAAAAATATTTGTAATTCTAAAAAAATAAAGTTATTCAAATAAACAACATGCATTAATATAGAACTGATATGGGAAATAATGTAAGATCACGCAAGATTTATTTGGATTTATTCCTGTCACAAATGGTAACCCATTTGCAGATCTATTATGACTCCTCCCACTGAACTTTCCCTTGCTCTGAATCGTGCTCTCTCATTGGCTGTAGTTTTTAGACTCCTCCCACTGAACTTTCCCTTGCTCTGTATCGTGCTCTCTCATTGGCTGTAGTTATATGACTCCTCCCACTGAACTATCCCTTGCTCTGAATCGTGCTCTCTCATTGGCTGTAGTTTTTTGACTCCTCCCACTGAACTTTCCCTTGCTCTGAATCGTGCTCTCTCATTGGCTGTAGTTATATGACTCCTCCCACTGAACTTTCCCTTGCTCTGTATCATGCTCTCTCATTGGCTGTAGTTATATGACTCCTCCCACTGAACTTTCCCTTGCTCTGAATCGTGCTCGGTTTTTTTCTCCGTGAAATCGCAGTATACACACTCCCGATAAATATTTGTTATTAAAGCATCAACATTCACAGAACACTGTTATTTTTAGCTAAAGCAAGCGGCTGCTTGCATGGTTTGGTATGACAGAATGCCAGCAAAGAGCGTTGCATTCACAATCTCTAAAAGACATCTCAGTTCATCGCAATCTCACAAATCTCTGTTATAACACAATAAATATATGCATAATGAATATTTCATAATGTCTACAATTTGTGTGTTATACTGAGAGGATTCGTGAGCACGCAAATTTCAGCACTGCATTGCTCAACGCTGCAAACACGTGTTATAGCCTAAATAGAAATTCTTCATACGCTCGCACCTGTTAATCGTTTATATTTTATATTAGTTCATGTTGCTTTTGTGCAATAGATAAATAACAATTTATTTGTTTCAGATATTTTATGTTTAGATATTTCTATTTTGCGTGAGCCCCGTGTATCATTTTATTCTCCCGCATCCTGCACACACACACATGAGTGTCTACCTGCCCGCACCAGCACTCGTCCATCTTGTCCCGCCCCGCGCTCTGTTGCGTCGGGCCTCGCGGGAGCAGGTCTCTAATCCACTGGCACTCGACAGTGGACAGTGCGTGAGCTACATCCTTTTTACAATCTAGATTAGAAATCACTGCATTCTGTCAGGAATGTAACGCGGCAGTAACGTATAGAGACCTCAGATAATTTTGAAAATTATAACGCGTTAAATTACTCCATTACTAAAAAAAGTAATCAAATTACAGTAATGCGTTATTAAGTAGGCCTAATGCGTTACTGCCCAACACTGGTTATTATTCATATATTGTTGAACCAACATGGTTCAAATTACAAAGATGTGACCATGTTATAGTACAATGGTTTTGGTCAGATTCAATTTAAACTGAAATGACTGGATTTTGCCCAAATTTTCAGACCACCATAATGCAGGAAACACTTTTAGAGTATTTCAATTTGGAGCTCTGCTCTTGAAATCTAAAGTTAATAGAACTGAACAGCATGAAAATTAGGTTCCGGTATTTTTTATTATTTTTTTGTAAATGGAAAAGAAATAATGCTGCCTTCACAACAGCTAAACGTCTACTTTTGAGTTGCACAAAACCTTACAGGATTGGAACAATATGAATGAATGTATTTTCATATTTATGTGAAGTATTCCTTTAAGCACTCCAAGTTTGGATTTAATACAGGTGCATCTCAATAAATTAGAATGTCGTGGAAAAGTTCATTTATTTCAGTAATTCAACTCAAATTGTGAAACTCGTGTATTAAATCAATTCAATGCACACAGACTGAAGTAGTTTAAGTCTTTGGTTCTTTTAATTGTGATGATTTTGGCTCACATTTCACACAAACCCACCAATTCACTATCTCAACAAATTAGAATATGGTGACATGCCAATCAGCTAATCAACTCAAAACACCTGCAAAGGTTTCCTGAGCCTTCAAAATGGTCTCTCAGTTTGGTTCACTAAGCTACACAATCATGGGGAAGACTGCTGATCAGACAGTTGTCCAGAAGACAATCATTGACACCCTTCACAAGGAGCCACAAACATTCATTGCCAAAGAAGCTGGCTGTTCACAGAGTGCTGTATCCAAGCATGTTAACAAAGTTGAGTGGAAGGAAAAAGTGTGAAAGAAAAAGATGCACAACCAACCGAGAGAACCACAGCCTTATGAGGATTGTCAAGCAAAAATATATGCATAATGAATCTTTCATAATGTCTACAATTCGTGTGTTATAATGAGAGGATTTGTGAGCACGCAAATTTCAGCACTGCATTGCTCAACGCTGCAAACACGTGTTACAGCCTAAATAGAAATTCTTCATACGCTCGCACCTGTTAATCGTTTATATTTTATATTAGTTCATGTTGCTTTTGTGCAATAGATAAATAACAATTTATTTGTTTCAGATATTTTATGTTTAGATATTTCTATTTTGCGTGAGCCCCGTGTATCATTTTATTCTCCCGCATCCTGCACACACACACATGAGTGTCTACCTGCCCGCACCAGCACTCGTCCATCTTGTCCCGCCCCGCGCTCTGTTGCGTCGGGCCTCGCGGGAGCAGGTCTCTAATCCACTGGCACTCGACACTGCATGAGCTACATCCTTTTCACAATCTCTAGATTAGAAAACACTGCATTCTGTCAGCAATGTAACGCGGCAGTAACATATAGAGACCTCGGCTTGTAACTATACTCTAATTACTATTTTGAAAATGATAACACGATAAATTACTCCGTTACTAAAAAAGTAATCAAATTACAGTAACGCGTTAATAAGTAATGCGTTACTGCCCAACACTGGCTGTTATAGGAGCAATAGTCATGTGGGCAGACGTGTCATATGCCGTAGCTGTGCACAAGGTGTTTGAGTCTCAGCTCCAGGTTCAGGCTTATTCGTTCATTAATGACGTTATCAGCGACTAGTCGACGTCGACTCGACTTTCATCACATAAAAGTCGACTTTAAGAAATCAGAAGTCGTTCAACCCCTAGTATAGAAGGAGCAGCATGGACGAGCATCGGGGTCTTGAAATGCAAGTAGACGTTTTATAAAAGGCTTTAGGATTGAGTGTTATCAATTTATTTTTCAATGTAAAAATAAATAAATAAATAAAATAAATCATAAATGGCTAAACCTTTACAGAAAATTGTTTAAAATTTATATCAAATTTCGCACAGAACAGAACATTTATGTGAATTTAATTCATTTGGTGACATTAAAAATGTAATTAATTTATAGTTTACAGTTTATAAATACAATAGAATCAATCAGTAAATATTAATAGATTTAATATGGATTTGTGAACATTTGTACATATCTAAATTTGATCAGATGTAAATGATTTATGTTTTAGATGCTTTCAGTATGACGGTAAATGTAGAGTCTACGCAAACGTAAGTACAAGTACTTGTGGTAAAACCAAACTTTACGTAAAATAGCCTACATATAAATGTATACTTATGAGATGACGATGGACTGCACTCGTGAAACCAGGTCTGAACAAGGTGTTTAAGCTGTTATTAAGGTTTGTTGCTCTTTAGAATGAAAGATTCTTCAGTTTTATATATTTATCATATAATTGCTAACAGTCCATCAACAGAGCTACTGTTATGACGTTTTATGGTGATCTCTTGTCCTTATTGGAGCTTGACAAACGTGTTCACTATGAACGCTTTACTTTGTGTCTTGAGTGTCTTTGAACCATCTCATACTGTGAGGAAAATAATTTTGCATACATTACAGTCGATTATATACTCTAAAACACAAGTACAACTTTACAGCTCCCATGAAGTTTTATAGATTGACCTCAAAGCTGATTTCTGATGGCAGTGTGAAGCGGCTCGTAAAAGTCAGGCATGGAGGCAACCGAGACGCTTTATTTTTCTAGAACCGAGCAGCAAACACAGAGCAGTGTGAATTTATGAAAACACTGTGAAGTACCACTGTCACGCTGAAACGCTGAACCTGTACATGCTCTCTCTGAAACAACGGCTCATGTTCTCCGTCATGCTCCGCAGGAAGTGGAAATAAGGGATAGGAGGAGGCAGATAAAAGAGAAGCAATTTAAAGCACCATTTCCTCCTCCGTTGCTTCTGGACGTTACTCAGAGAAAGGCGGCATGCATTCTGTGCTGTCAGCTCAAAATTTTAAAAGCCTTTTCTCTTTCTGCTTGTTCTCACTGGAAACAAAATGGAGGAGCGAATGGAGAAGTCATCTGCCCGCTGGCGCGTCGTTTGTACTTGACAACTGAAGCGAGCGGCCGCTAATGTACACAACCTCGTACCCTCTCGTGAAACAGGGAACGATCAGATGATAGTTGTGATCAAATGTTTATGGGCGTCTCTTCAATTACATGCACTTTTATGTGCTGACTTCTGTTGAAACATACAGTGTACATTTTCAATTGTCTTTTGTTTTCAATTTGTTTTTGTCACAAAGAGAAGTAAAACCTTTTACAGTCACTCTTTTGTTATATTTTAGCTCACTTTCATAAATAGCTTTTAAACAAAATCAGAATAGAAATATATATGGATGAATAGAAAATAGATATGGATGAATGGATGTGTAGAGATGGATCAATACATGGATGGATGAATGGATGGGTAGAGATGAATGGATCAATGGATCGATGAATGGGTAAATATAGATGGATGGGTGGATGGGTAGATACAGATGGATGGATGGATAGATGATGGGATGATACAGATGGATGGATGGATGATGGGTAGATACAGATGGATGGATGGATGGATTGATAGATGGATGGATGGATGGATGAGTAAAGATTGATGTATGGATCAATGGATAGATGGATAGGTAGATACAGATGGATGGATGGATGGATGGATGGATGTGTAAATATGGATGGATGATGGGTAGATATGGATGAATGGATGGTTGAATGGGTATCAATAGATGAATAGATGGATGAGTAGAGATAGATAGATAGATAGATAGATAGATAGATAGATAGATAGGTATATATGGATAGATCAATGGATAAATGGATGGGTAGATAGATACAGATGGATGAATGGATGGATGGACAGACGGATGGATGCATATGTATGATTGGATGGGTAGATGGATAGATAGATGGGTCGTTATATAGATATAGAAACATATTTACATATATACAATATTACATTTGATAGATGGATAGATGGATGGATGGATGGATAGATAGATAGATGATGGATGGATGGATGGATTGATAGATGGATGGATGGATGGATGGATGAGTAAAGATTGATGTATGGATCAATGGATAGATGGATAGGTAGATACAGATGGATGGATGGATGGATGGATGGATGGATGGATGTGTAAATACGGATGGATGATGGGTAGATATGGATGAATGGATGGTTGAATGGGTAGAGATGGATCAATAGATGAATGGAAAGATGGATGGATGGATGTGTAAATACGGATGGATGATGGGTAGATATGGATGAATGGATGGTTGAATGGGTAGAGATGGATCAATAGATGAATGGATAGATGGATGGATGGATGTGTAAATACGGATGGATGATGGGTAGATATGGATGAATGGATGGTTGAATGGGTAGAGATGGATCAATAGATGAATGGAAAGATGGATGGATGGATGTGTAAATACGGATGGATGATGGGTAGATATGGATGAATGGATGGTTGAATGGGTAGAGATGGATCAATAGATGAATGGAAAGATGGATGGATGGATGTGTAAATACGGATGGATGATGGGTAGATATGGATGAATGGATGGTTGAATGGGTAGAGATGGATCAATAGATGAATGGATAGATGGATGGATGGATGTGTAAATACGGATGGATGATGGGTAGATATGGATGAATGGATGGTTGAATGGGTAGAGATGGATCAATAGATGAATGGATAGATGGATGGATGGATGTGTAAATACGGATGGATGATGGGTAGATATGGATGAATGGATGGTTGGATGGGTAGAGATGGATCAATAGATGGATGAGTAGAGATAGATAGATAGATAGATAGATAGATAGATAGATAGATAGATAGATAGATAGATAGATAGATAGATAGATAGGTATATATGGATAGATCAATGGATAAATGGATGGGTAGATAGATACAGATGGATGAATGGATGGATGGACAGACGGATGGATGCATATGTATGATTGGATGGGTAGATGGATAGATAGATGGGTCGTTATATAGATATAGAAACATATTTACATATATACAATATTACATTTTCATATGAAAAGACTAAAAGATTGAGTGTAGATGAAGGGGATTCACACTCTGTTTGACTGTCAGGGATTTTCATGTAAAATTGAACAGGAGTAAATGTTAATTTCTCTGAAGACAAATTACTGCGCAGCTCTTTCCATGAACTCAGAGCTGCTGACTGAGGAAACTGAGCAGCGGCATTTGTAAACCCTTCATTTTGAATCTGATGAAGGTCCTGTGAATCATGACTTTAATTACCGGTTTGATTTAATAATATCATAATCTCAGGCTTCTGTCCCTACCAATCCAATCCTACAGTCCAGACTCACTGGGGTCGATGGAGTCCATGCCTTTAAAACTCTTTCTCATGCTGTGTTAATCTCATGTTAGATAAGAGTTTATGTAACACATCTAATAATTCTTCCATATAAAAATCACAGTATTTGATACTCTAATGAGTGTAGCGTACTGTTGCTAACAGATTATGCTTTCGGAGTCGTTTTCACGTTGTGCTCCAGGCGGCGCTCAGCAAACTCAAGTGCATGTTGTAAATTCACCTTCAAACCCGAGGAAAACAGGAATTATGACATGAAGAAGTTTATTGCCGCTGCTGCCCGAGTAACCGCCTAGAAATACGAGTCTCCTCTCCAGCATCAACCTCCGCTTTAAACCGTAATCATAAAATATATAGAAAATAATCCTCCGTCTTAGTGAAACATGGAATTATTAATTTATCAGCTTTCTGGACGCGGTGATTGAAACGGTGCGCCCTGAGCTCCGGTGGCGTCTGTGTGATGCATATTTTGACATAAATCTGATGAAGAAATAAATAAGTCGGCTGGGATTAGACGCGTTCCCCCTCAGCGGCCTGATGTTAATTTCATATCTCATAGCACATCATCTGATCCTGATAGAATTCCATCCCAAAAAAGACAGACCCGGAGAAAACACACACACACACACACACAC
>NW_015506330.1:493412-511265 GCF_001515645.1 Sinocyclocheilus grahami | reverse complement strand
GGATGGATGATGGGTAGATATGGATGAATGGATGGTTGGATGGGTAGAGATGGATCAATAGATGGATGAGTAGAGATAGATAGATAGATAGATAGATAGATAGATAGATAGATAGATAGATAGATAGATAGATAGATAGATAGATAGATAGGTATATATGGATAGATCAATGGATAAATGGATGGGTAGATAGATACAGATGGATGAATGGATGGATGGACAGACGGATGGATGCATATGTATGATTGGATGGGTAGATGGATAGATAGATGGGTCGTTATATAGATATAGAAACATATTTACATATATACAATATTACATTTTCATATGAAAAGACTAAAAGATTGAGTGTAGATGAAGGGGATTCACACTCTGTTTGACTGTCAGGGATTCTCATGTAAAATTGAACAGGAGTAAATGTTAATTTCTCTGAAGACAAATTACTGCGCAGCTCTTTCCATGAACTCAGAGCTGCTGACTGAGGAAACTGAGCAGCGGCATTTGTAAACCCTTCATTTTGAATCTGATGAAGGTCCTGTGAATCATGACTTTAATTACCGGTTTGATTTAATAATATCATAATCTCAGGCTTCTGTCCCTACCAATCCAATCCTACAGTCCAGGCTCACTGGGGTCGATGGAGTCCATGCCTTTAAAACTCTTTCTCATGCTGTGTTAATCTCATGTTAGATAAGAGTTTATGTAATGCATCTAATGGTTCTCACATATAAAATCACAGTATTTGTTACTCTAATGAGTGTAGCGTACTGTTGCTAACAGATTACGCTTTCGGAGTCGTTTTCACGTTGTGCTCCAGGCGGCGCTCAGCAAACTCAAGTGCATGTTGTAAATTCACCTTCAAACCCGAGGAAAACAGGAATTATGACATGAAGAAGTTTATTGCCGCTGCTGCCCGAGTAACCGCCTAGAAATACGAGTCTCCTCTCCAGCATCAACCTCCGCTTTAAACCGTAATCATAAAATATATAGAAAATAATCCTCCGTCTTAGTGAAACATGGAATTATTAATTTATCAGCTTTCTGGACGCGGTGATTGAAACGGTGCGCCCTGAGCTCCGGTGGCGTCTGTGTGATGCATATTTTGACATAAATCTGATGAAGAAATAAATAAGTCGGCTGGGATTAGACGCGTTCCCCCTCAGCGGCCTGATGTTAATTTCATATCTCATAGCACATCATCTGATCCTGATAGAATTCCATCCCAAAAAAGACAGACCCGGAGAAAACACACACACACACACACACACTTGCACTCTCTCTCTCTTTATTATGAGTCACTCTTGAAAAGGCCTCTGGCTAATAGTTCATCATTCATACAAGCAAATTAATTATTAAATGCCTCTCAAGGCAAATAAGCTGAAAAACAACTTGTCATCATCTTTGATCCTTTGAGAGTTTGTGTGGATGGAGAGACCGTAAGCAGGTGGACAGAGAGTAAGACACACACACACACACACACACACACACACAGTCGAGCTCTGGGGAGATTTTCACCTGTAGACGTGAATTAAACACATGCATTATATAAACGCCTCCTCTGTTAGTCTTGCTTTCAAAATATCACGACCCAGAACAGCAAAGAGAGTTCCTGGTATACGGAGCACTGAGCTACGGCTGGAGAAGAGCATTATGGGTCGGGGTTTGTACAGTTGATTGGTCTAGTCATGTGATAAAAAACAGACTGGACTAATGAAATGTCATCTGCACTGCTCGTATGGAAAGTACCTTCAAAGCTCAACAAGTATAGAATGTGAAAAGTGTAGTTTGAAGTAGAAGATTGAAATGGTGCTTTCTTGTAAAACATATTCAAATCTTTGTTGGAAAACTTAGAAAAATAATTTTATATTTCAATATATGGGGTAGTTTTATGGGGCAGTCGTGGCCTAATGGTTGTAACCCAAAAGTGTCAGGTTTGAGTCTCAGTTCCGGCAGGGATTGTAGGTTGGGGGAGTGAGTGTTTTACAATGTGAAGGTGGTTTATGAGGACACTGCCTGTGTCTCCGTAATTCAAAAGGCTTAAAAACATTTTTTAAAAATTTTAACGTTTAAAATCTAAAAATGCACTTTTTTTTCTGTAAGGGGTAGATATAGGTGTAGAACAACCCTATAGAGTTCCCGTAACCACCAATACCAACGTGTGTGTGTGTGTGTGTGTGTGTGTGTGTGTGTGTACAGTATAAAAACCGTTACGCCTATGGAGAGTCCCCACTTTTCACAAAAACAAACCTGTGTGTGTGTGTGTGTGTGAGTCTGTTTGTGTGTGTGTGTGTGTGTGTTGGTAACAGATTGCTGCTCTACTGTGATCTTCTCCATAACTCTTCATTTATTCTGTCCACTCATCTGTCTCTCAGGCCATGAATGACAAAGTCAGTGGATTGGCCTCATTTCAAAGGACAATGAGTGACCGGCTAATGAAGCTAGTATTCCCAGCACTCACCTGCATGAGTTAAAGTCATCATTAAATCACAATTGACCCTATTTATTTAAATAATACATGACTCTGCTATTATTATCATTTATTAACATGCATGCATGAAGACTTCACAAACATTATTTGCAGATGAGATCCTTTATACAGAAAAATTACATGTTCACATCAAATAAGTGTTTATCCCTGTAAACATGAACATTCTGCAGGAAAATATATAGATATAAGTTGCACAATGCATCAATGTGTTACGTTACTTTTAGGTTACTTTTTAAATCTGGGCAAGACTTGTTTGTTTTTAATATAAAAAAGTTTTAATAACAAACATAAAAGCCCTTTCACACCAAAAGTGAATGAATGCGCCTCAGGCTGAAGGAAATGCAAATTCACGTCTGTACAGTAGAGGGCGCGGATCAAACAAATCACATGAAGAATATGACGCAGGAGAAGAAAGTTCAACACTATTCAGCAATAACAAAAATAAATACTATACACAAATGTGTATTTTTGCGTAGTATGGTTGAATTGGATCATCGAAGGTCAGTAGCAAAGACACTGGTTAATAAAATGGGATTAAATACATACTGTAAATGATATTTGTCTTATTTAACATATTTCATTATAGCAGGTTTATATAATATTCTGAGTTTGTATTGGACTGTTTGTATTGATTGTGAGGAGCACTGAATGTGTTTGTGTGCAGTGAGATGAGTAAACACATGTTGATATCTAGTCTAGAGCTACAGTAAGATCATGTTCACACACAACGCTCTGCACCGACTCCTGATTTCTTTCACCATGGCAACACCAGAGCTGTCACTCAACACGTGGAAACAAAGTAACAGACGTTACTTATTTGAAAAAGTAACTCAGATATTTCCTTCTAAATTAAATAGTAATGTATCACTTTATTAGTTACTTGAAAAAAGTAATCTGATTACGTAACTTGCATTTCTTGTAATGCATTACCCCCAACACTGCAAACAATATATAGATTTTGTACAATATTTGCACAGTAATCTATCTAATAATAATTTCTTTAAACACTTTATCATTGTATCAGATCCAGATCCAATATCAATCGACCTCAATGTATGCTGAATTAAACATGTCTGCAGTATTTTGCAGTATTGAGTTCTTGTTGATTCTTTGCCAAGATATATTTAAGTAAAACAATATGAGACATATTACGTATTTTTTTATTTTATCAGTTTGTTCTGTAGGGGCTGTTGTAGGCAGTAATGTGGCCTGACTTTCCTGAGGTTTTCAGGGTCTCTCTTAATTTGGGAATGTACCAGCACACAGCATGAGGGCAGCTCTGTTTCGGTCCAGAGAAAGGTCACCTTGGCCTCGTGTGGAACTGGAAACCCATGGCGCTGCTCTGCCTTCATTACAAATGAGTGTGGAACAGACTGCAGCTCTGTCTGGACTCCTGAGAGGACGAGAAACGGCGAAACTCACGCCGTCCCTGACCTTTGCCTAACTCACAGTTTAACTACAGGCTCTGATGAAACTAACAGACTGAAGCCACAGATTTTCTGCTTCTTCAGCTAAAGTCATCATCATCATCATCATCATCATCATCATCATCATCATCATCTGACAATCAGTGCAGGCCATTAGAGAGTGATTTTCTAGAGATTCCAGATTAGTCACAGTCAAATGATATGGATTATAAATGTTTACTTTTTTTGTGCAGATAGAAAGTGGACAAATATGTCTATTGATTTACCTCATTTATTTATTTACAGTTGCCATTGCTCATGAATTATGAGTCATATTTTTTTCATGTTGTGTTTTTTTTTTCTCTTTGTATCTCTGTCCTTTCTTGGGGCATTTTGAACTGTTGTATGGAAAACTCTGATTAATGAAATTAAATGAATGAAATAAATAATTTGTGAGCGAATGAATGAATGAATGAATTAATTAATTAATTTCATCAAACAGTGTTTTCCATACCACAGTTATGAATTATTTTATTTTATTTTAGGGAAAACCACACTCATGCAGTGTTATTATTATTATTATTATTATTACTTCTTTTTTTAGTCATAGTTTCTTTTGACAAAAAATATATTTTTTTAATTGAGTCAATGTTTTGTCAAATACATTCATTCAGTCATTTTTACTGTTGCTGAAATTGCAAAAAAATGTAGTTTGTGAAAATAATGCTTTGGTTAATGATAAAATGCAGAATAACTATTAGTCAACATTTGAGTCTTCAGATCTCTTTTGTTGAAGGACATCAGCACAGATTGCATTTGCACACATTTGTTTCCAATTGACTGTGATTTGACGTCAGCTGATAACTTTTGGCACACTTTGGCAAATTTCCCCAGCAGGACGTTTGATGTAGTTGTAGTTACACTGAGCAAAATGTGCAAATGGGATGTGAGCGCTTGTGCACTTTGCACTGCTGAGTCGACTCGTTGACTGCTTCTCTGGACGAGTCGTGGAATAGTGAAAATGAGTAGTCTCACAAATCCTGATAGCTAGAAGAGATGTGTGTTTTCATCGCTCAGCGGGCAAATAGTGCCTGCCAGAGTGGGTTATTTGAGTCTCGCAGACATTGATTATAGTGGTTTTCACAAATTGCACAGTCTGGGAAGTGCATGGCAAATGCTGTTCTGTATGTGGGGTTGTACGTTTGCACATTCAGCTGCTGTCTGTCTCTCTAATAACGGTTCTGGCAGCCGTTCTGTGCGATTGGTCAGGCCTGTGCCAGCCGTGCACGGATGGACGCTTGCGCTGGAAACAGAGCCAGGCGCTCGGATGCCAGAACTGATGATGGACACGGAGTACCAGCTGCCCGACTGACCCTCAGCAGAACCACAGTCATTTTTCACACAGACCTGTCTGTCTGTCTGTAGGCTGATGTGAAAGCTCCTAATAAACCAGTAACCTCATTCAGCTTCTCTGTTTCTAGAGATACATTCACGTTTCATGTTGTGACGGAAAATAGGAAAGGCTTTTCTTGGATGAAAAGATCGAGCACGGCAGAGAGAGCCATTAGGTTTGCCTTTTATCAGCAGTTTTTACATTGGACTTGGTTTTCATATTTTAGTGTCAGAGGACAGCTGAGCTGGAAGAAAGATGATGTTGTTAATGTTAATGTCTTCTACTAACATCATTTGCTGCCTTTTAATATTTGTCAGTTGTCAATTTTTAGGTTTTGATGAAAATACAGTATCTCTTAAATTTAGGTGATATTTTCAACATTGATAATAATCAGAAATGTAGCAAATCAGAATATTATAGTGATTTCTGAAGATCATGTGACACTGAAGACTGGAGTAATGATGCTGAAAATACAGCTGCGCATCACAGAAATACATTACAGTTTAACACATATTCACAGAAAACTCACCACAAAGTCATAATTATGAGTGGGAAACTCTCCAGAAAATAAGTTGCTTGTACAAAATACCATTGTATTGTAGCAGTTTTTACACTAAGTGTAAATAAATTAGATTATATTGCAAATATAACATCTTCTTAGTGATATGCTATTTTACTAAGTACAAATAATGATAGATTGTGTTTACACTGTAAAATAGAATTTTTTCTTTGTAAATAGTTTAAAAGGTAGTTAGATGCTATTTATGCTGCAAATAGTGTAAATACCTCAGTACTGTAGAGCATTATAAAACAGTATGCAATAATAACATATTGAGTGCAAATTATCACATTTATTAAAATTATTAAATAGATGCCACCTTATTGGGACAATAAATCCCTCCCTACAACTACGCCAACCCTACCTGATAAACTCTTTATTAAATACCTGTAAGATACGTAATTTACACTTTTCTAATATTTCTCTCATTTTTATTGAAAATGAACACCTTTCCGATCTGATATGTGATGGTAAAGAGCACAACAAACGTGGATTCGAACTCGGGTCGATTGTGTCAAGGGTTAAGGTCATTGCACACTTGAGTCCGAAATTTTCATCCAAAATTTTTGCACGTTAAAAAATAAATATGACATTGTGTCAATCACGTTTACACACTGCCCCCGAAACTTTCATCCATCATTTAAAAAAATTTAATAAAATGGCTCGGGTTCGATTTTCTGCATTTTTCGATTTGACAATTCAGAGCCACCGTACAAGCGGACGCCAGAATCCAGAATGGCGTCTGACGAGTTGATCAACTTTGTCTCGCAGCACAAAGATCCTTGCACACTGAGGTCACAGAAATTGGTGGTCTTATTTTTAATACATGGCTCTTGTATCGCTAGCAAAGCATCAAACTGAGCCACTGACATCCTGAAGTGAACGTTGAATCGCTCGTGATAATCTCCTTGATAAGGAGGTGCAACTCTCCTTCCTCTCTATATCTCAGGATTGGATGGACCCAATATATCCTCTTTCTTTTTCGCTTTTTAAGAAGAGAGAGGACAACAAAAAACATCCTATCTGCTTGAAGACATTTTGTTTTATTTAGCAAATTTTTTCGCAATGGATTAATTAATACACATCGGACTCATACAAAAATTTCGGACTCAGTGTGCAAGGACCTTTACTGCTTCTATTGTGTTTTGTGCATCTTCTGTAATTTTGTCTATCCCACCCAGACTTTGCTGAGTGGAGTTAGTGTAGCCTCTGCCTACAAGGTGGGCTATTTGTACTTCGTGTTAATATTAACATTTCTGGTTATTTAAATTGATCAGCCCTTGGGGGCCCCAGACAAATGCCTGCCTTTCCTGCCCTATTGCTATGCCTCAGAGAATCTCACCATCACAAACATAAAAAAGGATTTCTACACATAAGCAGTGCTATTTAAACGGCACACAGAGCTGTTGTCTATGTAGTAGCTCGCTAGGTTTGATTCACAGTTTGATTTACCGTGGCGTCCATAAACTCATCTCAATCACTTATGGTTTAAGCGCTCTGGTTTCCGAGAGACAGGCGTGTCGTTCCCATGTTTACCTCCGAGACCAAACAGACGTGAGAATCATGCAAATGAGGACGAGCCAATCAGATTGAGGCCTGGGGCAGCGGCTCACGGAGCTCCAGATAAACGTCTGTCTCGTCTGACTTACTGCCGTCATCACACCACAAACCCTCTGCGCTCAGACGCCTGCAGGATCTCGCCAGATATTATGAGAGCGCACCAATATTAGAATGATAAAACACACTGAAAACATGATGGGCCCGTATTTTCGATACAAACAATCTGCTGGATTTGCTTTTCTGTGATTCACAACCAGGTTTGATTAGGATGTTGCTTCAACACTCGCTGCTTTCAAGTTAACTTCTGCTGCAAAAAAACTTAACGAAATCAATGCAATTTAATCCAAAGACAGAAAAACAAATAGACAATTCACTTATTTCCCCCAGAAACACATATAAACTCAATACAAACAGGCTTCCCATTCCTTACAATAAATAACCCTTCAATTTGTCTTCTTGTTTAAGTTATTTAAATCACCTGAGCTACTCAAACTGTCACAAAACCTTAACCACTGATATACTCATGTTCAGTGTGCAAAATCACAGTATCTGTAGGTAATTTGATTATTTTTTATTTATTTTTTAATCTAGCTAAGTTGCATTTACAAAATGCGACGGCACAGTACAATAAGAAAATTACTGAATGATTAAATTTACAGCACCTTCATAAATAACATAAAAAGCAAAAACACAAATGATGTGCATTGTTTATTCATTTTTTTTGTAAATGTAGAGTTAATATTTTTTTTTGCCATTTTGCCCCGACAAAAGTGACTTAAATACACATGATGTCATAATTACAACTTTTAAACTTTTTACACACGATGGTCCTCAGAGGAACGCACCATTGATTCTTGTAGTTGATGCCATATCTCTTAGTTGCATGTCCTAATTATTATTAAAGACCTTACCTCATGTCATACCTCATGTGTTTAAATCCGTACCTCATATCAAAGACTCAGATATTCCTCATATTTCTCTGGATGTTCCTCGTTTAGACATGAGCTCTGCTGAGAGCTTTTAACTCTGTGGCATCTTAGATTGATTCTTGTAGTTTTCTTTTCCTCAGGAATTCATGCTGCAACACATAGGTGACACAGGACTGATTGCAGATGCAGACACACTTTCTTGGCTGTTAGGACATATTTGTGGCTGGTTCGACTCTCCCATTGTCAATACAAGATCTCAGCCAAAAATTAATGCAACCCTTGATGGAAATAAATGCTGTGATGTCGCATACGTTTGTTGAATCAATGCCGTGAAGAATGCATAATTAAAGCTAAAAGTGGTCCATCTTTTTGGCCAGGTAATGTATATTATGTGATATCTAATCAATTTAGTGAACTTAAATTGGATTTTTTTCTTAATCCTGTTATTTCGAAGCATGTGAGTTCCTGAACGTGTCACAACAAATGATAGGATAACATGATGACAATGGGAGAGTTGAACCAGCCAGAAATACATAAGTAGTTGTATTTAAGTATTCAAGACTCTCTCTCTCTTCCGACTTATCTCGACTAACTTCTAGGCTTTCACTCTGAAGCACAGCAGATGATCCACATTCAGTCCAGTGCGTGCATAGCTTGCAGTGAAACATCTGTGCAAAGCTACTTCACATTTAACTCGAAAAACGTCCTCGGGCAGTACACCTCTAAACATTCCCAATGTCTTTCAATCAGCGTGTGCAAAGAGCATGTAGGAAATGTCTCCTTTATTTCCATAGAAGCCAGTCACTGTGACTGTATCTACAGTACTGAGAGCCAGTTTGACTTAAGCACTCGCACTCAGCCGGACAGAAAGAATCAGAGCTGACAGTCTTTCTCAGGCCAGAATGACTCATCTGCTCTTTGTTTTTCATTGCAGGCTTAATTCTAGAACTTTCTGCCATAGCGAAGAACAGTTGGTGCAATATTAATATTAATTAGGCATGTCCTAGAAAACACACTTCTGCTTTTAAAGGGTCTCGCACTAAATGTACAGCAGGGTCCTCAAAGCACAAGTGACACGAGCACAGTGGGGATATTTAGGTCAGAGCTGTGGAATAAAAATAAATAGATTATGGAAAGACTCTACAGGCAAAATCATTGTTTGAGACTAATGGAAACAAACAAAAAATACACGTTTGTGATTATTTTATTGCACTTTATCTATTTGCATCTTTAGATTTTAATTCCTTTCCATATCTTGAAAGAGTTTTTTCTCCACTTCAGCAGCACTTACATACACCAAAACTTAGAGTTTTATTCCTCTCTATATTCTGAAGGTTTGTACTGAGGGGTTTGTTCATTTATCATGCACAATTATTTACAGAACATTTTCTTCATAAAAACATGGAAAATGTATGGTTTTTTCTGTCTGTTGACTATTTTCTGATTTATGGAGATATAAAAGGAGAAATAATATGTCAACAAAATTAAACAATAATTTAAGCCCGGATTTATCCGATTTATTTGCTTGAAATGCGTGCCAATTAGTGCATATTTTATTACATAATGTAATGTTTGAACATTTAAACATAATTTTAGAAAACAAACCTTATAAACTGGGGGGGGGGGGGGGAATTATATCTGTTAGTTTAATATTTTATTGCATTCACCTGTGGTGTTTTGCCTTAATAAAATAAAATATGATGAAATATGAACTGCTAAAGTCAAAACTGGAGAATGCTGTAGACTTTCAACTAAAGGTCCAAAAGGATTTTTTAAAATAAGAACAACTAATAACTGACCCCAAACTGTACAAATGCACTTTTGTGATAAAAGCAGGCTGGTGGAAGACTCGTCCTGTGAATATCATCCTACACTGCTTGTCCAATTTCAAGTTAATGATTGGTAAAGCTGTATTATTTATCAGAAGTTTCATTCACAGTCACAGTCAATCATCTCAGGACAGCAGTCCGTCCCTGAGGGAAGAGTCTAATGGAAGTTTTTCACCACGTCTTGACCATCGAGAAGACATAAAACAGAGCTGTTCATGTAGCATACCTGTCCCAAACACACACATCTCGGCTATCAAAGGACTTTCATCAGATTTATGACTTCATTTTATTTGGCCTTCAGTGATTTCTCGCTCACACAGAATGTGCCTTCACCCCATGAGGCTCTACAGAAAGACATCCAGGTGAAAATAGTAGTTTGTAGAAGAAATAATAAAGCATCATTCAACACATCTGTCACCTCAACTCTGCCATGAGCGACTGAGTCACAGAGGAGAAACTCTGAGGACAAATCTTAAAAGAAATACAGAGTTCTGGCATGAAACTCTAGATGGCGCAGTCCGATAGGTCTAACTCAATCTGACCTAATGACATCATTATCACATGGCTCAGCTGATTGGTTCTCTCCTGTATCAGTAGCCAATGAGCTCGCTGCTCAACATTCAAATATATGACTAGAGCTTGCCGTAGCAGTGCAGCTTGCTTCAGAAGCCCTCCACCTTCCCCAGATCCACCTGTATAGATCTGCTACGAGGTGATTCGTGTACGCTATATGGGGGTTATTTCATGTATGTTATATGTGCAGCAGCAGTATTTCTTACATGCTCACAGCAGCATGTTGTGGATGTATTGGCAGTAGCAAGTCTCGCCAAGACCAAATACATTAACATCGTCATGTACATTACCATGCCAATCCCTCCAAGAGTTGTCATGACAGAAATAGTGTGTCTGATCACCAGTAAGTCATATCGGATCAAATTTGTCTGCTAATTGTGTGACTGTGTATATGAGCGACAGTAATCCTAATGCGTTCCTCAGGAAGCACCACTAATAAACAGTTCAGTGAACCTCAGCAAATGAGGATGAGTTCTGCTCTGTCCGTAGCCTTGCGAACAGCGCGCACTGAAGCTTTACTAACAATCTGCAAAGGAAATCACAGCAGCGTTTATTCTTCTACATGAGCAATGATGCCCCTGTGCAGATTATGAGGATTTAAGGAACAAGGCGGCCTGGCTGAGATCTAAATCTGTCAGTACTTTTGCAGCAGGTCACAGTGCACTGCCTCAGTCTCATTCATTTCTGTGCAGCGACGGCAGCAGGTTATCGATGGATCCTAAACCAGTCCGAACCTTAATGAAAAACGTCTTTACAGATTATGTTTTTGGACATGTTGAGAACAAGTTGTGCTTAAGATGGTACACATTTTCCGGTTTACAAAACATTTGGAGTCACAAATAGCAAGAGTAGTAGACCAACAGAATCCCCCAAATGTCTCACCTAGCCAAACGTTGTTGTCTGAACAAATACATTTATGTTGAACAATATTGCTGAAATGGTTTGCCATATTCCACTTTTGCAACAACGTAGTGCACTATACTTCTTCTTTTGTTTATTGCAGATTTTCACATTATTATATTTACTTTGATATGCATATCCCCACCTACTGGGCAGTTGTACAATTATCTTTATTTATTATTATTTAGTTACTTAATTGAAAGTTATTTAATCATGTGGCTGCATTTATTTATTGTTTGTTTATGCATTAATTATGCTTCCACATTTGTCATAAGGTGAGATATATCACATTAATTCTTATTATAAGAATACATTATATAGAAAACATCCCATAGCGCCAAAAAAGTTATTTTCTTTTTTTTCAGCAAAGAAAGCATCTCTCATTTTTGTTTAAAAATTTACTAAAATACCTCAAATAAATAATTAAATTAAATAATAAAACATAGACATTAAAAAGACATAGGTAAACACAACAAAAGATATACAAATTAATATAAATATTTATATATTTTTTTAAAAATACAACTAAATAAAATATCAATAAAATATATAATAATATCTAAATGATACTAAAAACAAATAATTAAACCATTTAAAATAATCATTGATTTAAAGATTAGAATACTGCTTCATAATTGTGTCATATATTAGTAGTTGCTGTGGCTACTTACTTACCAGAACGTTTCTGGAACCAATGTTTGAGGTTATCTGTTTACTTATTAGAGTATATGGCATAACATACTTAATGGTTGGGAAACACTGCTTCCAAAGTCTAACAAGTTAAAGCAAAGAAAGTCAAATCAATCAGCTCCGTTTCACAAATTGGAGAACAGCTTTCCTGGCAACCAAACAATCTGAACTGACATCAAACAGAGCCAGATCCTGTCTGGGAAAACCATGCAATGCTGTTCTCTTAAAAGCCTTCAGTCCTAGAGATGCAGAGGAGCAATTGTTCTGAGATACTTTAATCCAGACCTGATCCCGGCTTTGAGAGGCAGGTGTCAGGAAACACCTGGAAAACAGCCTTAATCCTGGATGAGGTCTCTCTGCCACCCTCCAGGACTGTGTTTGGTCAGAGGTGTTTGTCCCAGACTTCTTCCCCAGAGCTTTCAGTGTCCCTTTATGAACCTTTCTGCAGGAAAGCGCCGCGAGTCTCCGGTGAAGGATGAATCATCGGCGTCTGTCCTCTGATGCTCGTTGATCCTGCTGTAGGAAGAAGCTGCCCTTTATGACAGACGGTCTCAGATGAATTCTCTCAGAGCTCCAGAGGAAGAGGTGCTGGTTTGGTTTTAGGGATTCTGGGAAAACTTTATCTGTCATTATTCAATATTCAGAAGTAAATACACAATCTCCCCAAAGAGAACATTGTGAAAAATAAGCACACTTTTGCATGCATTTTGAAAGAGTACTTTGTGTAATCTGAATGCAATCTATGCATTTTTTTTTTTTTTAATGAAGTTTGCTAAAAAAATATATCTAAAAGGGTATGACAACAGCTCAAAACTTACCTTGAGTGAATTTGTATTAGTTTGTGATTTTTATTCATTTATTTTTTTCAGGGACTCTGCCGCTCATGAAGGACAGAACGGGGAGAACCGTCTCTCCAGACCAGAGGTCAGATTTCATCATTACAAACTGCATCCAGGTTAATGACTGCCAGATGTTGGGCTGAATTAGTTTTCTAACATGCCGCACAATCAGGCCATCTATCAGGTGTACGTCCACAGGGAAATGTGCTGTATGTTATTGACGATAATAAGGACAGGCACATGTCCTGTTTGTTGATAACACTGAAACCAAGAGAAATCACTTCACCATTCTGAACGTCTGTGGCCTGTATGCACAGGATCAACCCTCACTTCTTTATCTGGCTCCCTAATGTTTATGTCAGGAGTCTGTTTTTATCCAGTGGTCTGATTATCCAATCACAGAGCTTTGACCTGCAGCTGTGTCCAATTACAGCGGGTTATTGAGGAGAAAGCCCCGCCCCCTCTTCATCTTCTGCACAGTCTCGGTCGACGAGGGCAGAATGCTGAGCGGCCGACATCAAGCATCTCTCCAGGAAATGAAGAGCGGCTAAAGTAGAGACTATTTTCATACAGGAGATGGAAAACAGCCCTCTTCAGATCATATCATGCAGTAGGTTATTAAAACCCCCCTCTCTGTCTCTCTCTCTCTCTCTGAAGGTGTGATGATGGCTTGGGCCTCGCTGAGATCTGGCAGGCCTGTAATGGGATGTGATTTGAGAGCACAGATCTTCGATGGGCTGGAGTTAATGTGGGACATCCACTCTGACCTCTGAAGAACTCACTGTGAGTCGAGGATCAGACGGCCTCTTTCCATCATCTCACATCTCAGTAGAGGGTTCTTCTTCACTCTGGAGCATCCCTGTGGATGTTCACATTGCTGTTGTTTGATATTATCATTACTCATATTTAGGGTTACACTAAAAATGATGTTGGTCCTCAGTATTGTTTGTCTTCTTTTCCGGTAAAAATATCTAAAGCATCCTTAAATCAAGATACATTTACTTGAGAAGCAAAGTGACTGAAAATCAGTGTATCAAAGGGGCTGTTTACACCTGGTCACTTCATGCGTTTTCTCTGATCAGATATCTATCTGATTTGTTCAAACGTTTCCATTAACACCTGCCCTAAATGTGTCTCCACAAAATGGATATAAATCCGATCTTCAATTCCCACGCTATACTCAAATGGAACGGAGTTCACGTCAACGAAAGCAACAGATAAGGACTGCATTTTATTCATCATCAGCTAATTTCAAGATCAAAGACCGTAATAAGAGAGAGAGTGGCATCAGCACTGGAAAGATAAATTAGTCCCCCTACTTTTAATACAGATGATTGTGTGTTGAGCGTCTGCATCTTACGTTCAGTTTCATTTGCAGTGCCATATCTGACTATAGCATATAATATCCCACATGATCTCACACGTTTATTATTTTAACATTTTGGGAGAAGTACAATTTACATGTGGTTTCAACAAGCAGATGCATTTAGACTTGTCCAGTTTCATCTGAATGTGGCCCAGACCACCTCCTGAAGTGATCTGAGCGATCGGATTTAAATCCGTCTCGAAAGCATTTCAGAGTGCATTTACACCTGGTCTTTTCACGATCGGATAGCTATACGATCAGAGAAAATGCATGAAGTGACCAGGTGTAAACAGACCACAAATTGAGGGAGTTTTTGTTTAGAACAGGGAAAATATCTGCCAATTTATTAAGTTGGCAGATACACTATATAGACAAAAGTATTGGGACACACCTCTTGATTATTAAGTTCAAGTGTTTCAATCAGGCTACAAGTGTAAAAAATCAAGCACACACTATGCAGTCTGCATTTACAAACATTTTTGGGAAAAAAAGGTATTTCTGAAGAATTCAAGCATGGTACTGTGATAAGATGCCACCTTTGCAATGAGTCAGTTTGTAAAATTTCATCATCGTCAACTGTAAAGTGGAAGCATTTAGGAACAGCAGGAACTCAGCCATGAAGATGGAGATCACATAAAGTCACAGAGCAGGTCACCAAGTGCTGAGGAGCATGGTGCAAAAAAAACAACAACTCTCCAACGCTCTGCTGATTCCAGAGCTGCAGAGATCCAAACTTCCACTGGCATTAAAGACCTAAACACACGGCACGATTTGCAGCTGTGCCAGATGAAAGATTGGTATAGTGAAACAATCGTGGCTCCTAATCGGTGCTCTTGTGTCATACAGTTAGAGAGGTTCAAAGGTGGCCGTTGTCACGGTCTTGCGATCAAAGATAGCCTACGATACAGTGTGTTTGCTGGAGCGATCTATGTTTACTGACCAACCAATAAAAGTGTGACATGAAATAAACGCAGCATGGAGCTAAAACATAAAACTGCTTACCTCAAACTCTTATCACTTCCTCTTTCGCCGCTTCCACTTTTTTTCAGCACACATAAGTCCTGTGGGATGAAGTGCTGTAAAGCACACTGATACTGGACTCTGGAGCAGTGGAAACCTGTTCTGTGGAGTGACCAGTCGCTGATTTCCAGGGGTTGGGCTCGGCCCCTTGCTTGCAGTGAAGGGAAATCTTAATGCTTCAGCATAACAAGGTACTTTTCTTCATATAGTGTACTTGTTCTTGTTTTAAGAAAAAAGCTCACTTAATTTTGATACTATACTGAAAAACAAGACAAAATGACTAAGTAAGAATTTGTTGTTGTCGTAGGGCTTTCCTCAAACCGTATATAAAAGAAGGCTCTAACAACCACCAGAACACAAGCACAGTAGCAACTATGGTCACAAGTTCCATCATTACCAACATAGTTCAATGATTCAGAGTTTCCTGAACCCATAGTTCCAATAAATGTTCACAAACAGCACAACTACAGCTCTTGCCCTGTTAGTATGACATGTGGACTTGGGCAAATAAACAGGCTAACATGCAGTTCACTCTAGATAGGTATCTTTTGAAAGCATTCACCAAAGTTCACCACACAACTATTCATTGTTAAAACTGTCTAATGTCGCCATTGGTTTGCTGAAGGTTTACTGTATAGTTTAAAATATTACATCCAAGTAAACAGCATACTAACATCTCAGTTATAATTTTTTAAAATGCATTTTCATCTCTTCGAATAAACGGGGTTGTTTTGTGTTTTTGGAGATGTGTCGAGGTTAATCTCAGTGGTCCGTCCATTATTGTGTCGTGTCTCTCTCATGTTCATTCTCAGTCAACGAGGGTTTTAGTGAAGGGGTTTTACACAAAAATCCCATTTAAGCGTCACACATGTTCATGTTGTTGTTGTATAACCATGGATGAAGTCTAGGGAATATCAGCTTAACGTAAGGAATGCTGTGAGATTGTCCTCGCGGTTCAGTTCAGGTCACCTGTGTTTGATAAGATGTTTTACGAGGAGGATTTGTGAAGCCAGGATTATTTGAAATGTGTTCAGAATCCAGCGGATTAGTGCTGGTGTTGCATTAATACCCGTGTGTCTTGATGGGAAACCCGGCAACTGTCTCTTTACAAGGGGTCAAAGGTCAGAATCTGATAGTTTTGCTTCTGTCTTTAAAAGATGACAACAAAAGGTTTGATCAAGGCACTCTGCACAAATATGGTACACTAGGGTGTCCCATTCATTTGTCTTTTAATGCATTAGAGACACAAATCTCAATGTTTCTGTTGTTATTTTGTAAGAAGTGTTATGTACACTATACCAGATTTGTTCTTGTCTTTGCAAAAAGTCTCTTCTGCTCATCAAGGCTGAATTTATTTGATCAAAAATACAGTAAAAACAGTAAAACAATAAAATATTTAGCAAATTTCAAACAGCTGTTTTCTATGTGAATATCTGTTAAACTGTGAACAGAAAGTTCAAAAGAACAGCATTTATTTGAAATATTAATTTGTTGTAACATTATAAATTACTTTAGTGTCATTAGTGTCTCAATATAATGCGTCCATGCTGAATAGAAGTATCAGTATCTTCAAAAGAAAAAAAAAAAGAAAAAAATTATGGCTCCAAATTTTTGAATGATAGTGTATGTTGGATAAACATTTATTTATTAATCTAGCATAACATCATTTCAACATCATGGTGGGACAGCAATTAATTAACCTGATGTAATTTGCTGACTGCATTTGTCAAACATTTACACATTGTCATCAAAGTTATTGTAAGAAAAAAACGATTATCAAACAAATCAACAGAGACAAGCACATTTTAACTCACGAGAAATTAAATTTAATTTTACATTAATTTATTTGTACTTTTAATTTATAAGAAAGAGGATCTTTCACTGTTGCTTAGACGTAGACCAGTAGCGCTGCTGTCTGCTGCGTTTATTGAGTGCTGTCAATCAAATGGGAAATGGTTGATCTGCTGCCCTTCCTCACGAGAGAGCTGAGCCCCAAACGCCTGTTCTGTGATCCTCGCCTGGATTTCTGGACACTAGAAAGTGCCGCGTCGGCAGAACCCAAGGGCAGTGTGTGTTCATTTGAATGCGATTCCTCTCCTCCATCTGCCGTCACTCATGGTCAGTCTCTGTCACATTTCTTCCTGCTCTCCTGCTCTTCTGTGATTTTAAGACTTCATTAGGCTGATGGTGCTGATGGTGCACAGTGACTCTGCCAAACCCTCTCACACACACACACACACACACACACACACACACACACACACACACACACACACACACACTTTCAAAAAAAATGAACAC